>NW_010180649.1:0-22084 GCF_000695765.1 Mesitornis unicolor | reverse complement strand
TGAACTACGGCTCCCATGATGCCCTGCGCGGAGCGGTGTGGAGGGGCCAGCCTGTGACACGGCGGGGCTGAGGGGGAGACGGCCTGGGTCAGGCGACGTGACCTCGGGGCAAGGGGAGGGTGGTGCAGGGCTAGGGGAGTGCGGCGCGGAGGGCGTAGGAGGACGTAGCTGCTTCCCCCCCCCCCACTTCTGCCTTAGGGGTCCCTCCCTACAGAGGGTGGGTGCTAAAGGGCACGAAAACTAAAAAGTCGTGTCGGCAAGGCTGCACGGCTCAGAGGCCTGGAGGCTGAGCAGTTTCCTTAAGGGCCATGTAGCCTCTATTGCCCTGACCCTAACTGGAAAGCGAGGGGAGTCCTTTCTGCTCAAGTTAGTGGGAATGACAAGCAGGAGAATAGAGATGTGGGGTTTGTGGTGAATGGAAGAGCTTAACCTTGCTGGGATGGCATGTGTGTTTGATTTCTGCTATGAGGAACATGTGGTTGTTTCTTTTTAGATGACCACAAAGACACGTGCTGAAATTAATCTTGGAGGGCTTAACATCTACATAGCATAGTCTTTTAATGTGTATTTTAATACCCTATATAGCCATTTTGCTTATAAGTCTCAATTTCTCAGACTACGGGATAGATGTAATAGAGCTGACCAATCCAAAACTGCTATAATTTTAGTAAGAATAGTGACAGGCCATCCAGAAATCATCGATCAAAATTATAAACTGTGATAGAAGAGAGAGCTCTTCTGAGTAAAAAAAAAAACCCCTGTATCAGAGTATCTTTTTCAAATTACTTGATAAAGAGCGCCTTTCAGTGGAATTATTTTTAAGCTTATCTGGGAAAACATTTGAAATAGAAGTTGTCTAAATCTGAAACTGTGTGCAGATTAAGCCATTGTGTATTTCAGCTCCATGCATTTGAGATTTTGCCTGTGATGATAATAATAACACAAGATAAAGGCTTGCTTTAGAGTTACGTACTGTGGCTTTTGTCCAAGTAAAACAACAAAACTACCATGGAGTCAAATAGAGTACAACTGTTTTTCCAAATTAAGCATTTATTCCATCTGAAGTGTCTGCCTACAACAAATATGAAGGTGAACTCTAAAGATACAGTAATTTTAATATTTGTTTTAGAAGTGAGGAAGTCACAATATTGAAATCAGCATTGCCCGACAACTCAGCGCATTTTGCAGTGTGTACTTTCCCAGATGTCTGTGTGTGCATGTGGCACCATTTAGTGTCATGATCTATAGTAGACATATAAATGATGTACAAGGTTTTATCTCTGTGTTGGTAAATAAATTTTTTCATTTGTGTATGCAATTGAGAGTCTTTGATAATTCTCATCAGCAAAAAAATTACTGTAGAGAGCCACTGGAAACTATGATGTATAACAAAATATTGTCAGGTGTTGTGGTATGAGAAATCTTGAAATACCATGTTGGTGTAGGTGTTCTTACTGTTGAGAAGTTGGACTTGTGAAGACTTTCCAGGCTCAGCAAAAGCCTGTTAGGGCAACGTGTATAACTGTAGGAGATCATTGCAGTGCATTATGCAATTCCTAACAATTCTGGCCTTTATTTTTATAGTAGTGGTGTCATCGTAGTATTGGCATATAGATAATTACTCTTTTTCAGAGGTAGTCTAAAGCTTTAAATAGATCTGAAGTGCTTTGAAGGTTAAACATAAAATATTTACTAATTGTTAATAGGCCTTTCTTCTTGCATTTTAGTCTGAAAACTGGATTCTTAAAGTGGAAACCAGATTATGACAGTGCAGCTACCGAGTATGGGAAGGCAGGTATGTATGGCTGAAAATATGACCATATACTTTATAGCTTCAAGCTTTTTCAACATTTTACGTGTTTTCAGTACATTCATGTGTAAGTAAAACTGTTGTGAAGACGAAGTAAGATGAAACAGCAAAAAATTTACTCTTATTAGCACTCTAAAATAAGTTTCAGATTGTATTTGGAGATGTAGAAAAGTTGTCAAAACAAAATTTTTTGCAAGCTTGCAAATTCTACTTTGTGTGTTACTACATGTGACAGAAATAAAACTTTCCTTCTTTCACTTGTCCACCTCCAAATCCTATGACTTTTCCTACAAAACAATAAATATGTGAGCTGGTTTTAAAACTTTGCGTCTTCATCATCTTGTGAAATATGTCCTCGCAAAGACTGTCTCAGTAAGGTAGAGAGATGGTGCCAGGCTTTTTTAGGCATAATAAGATATCTTTCCTCCCTTTTTTCCACTGCAAGTGTCACACTGAACAGAAAATTCTTACTAGTTTATTCTTTTTTGCTCTTAAACAACTTTGGTTTTGATAATTGTAGTTTATTGTGGTTTTTTGACTTCTTACTCTATGGGTTCTGACTCATTCATTTAAGCCTGAATAAAAAAACCACAAACTTGGAAGAGCAACTGGAACATTTATAAATGGAAATTTTTTTTTAATCCTACTTTAATATTCTATCACTCTAATGGAGATAGAAATACACATTTATACCCTGATGTGGTTGTGTTGAAGAAGTTGTTATAGGTATGCTTTGTTGATGATACACTTCTATTCCTGCCACACTGAATTTGTATAACCTCTAATGATTATATACATATGTATTCCTGCAGTTCTGTAATTAAAACATAGGATGAGTGAGTTCTGAAATCCAGCTAAACACATGATGCACAATGTGTGGTACAGTGATGGTATAGAAATGTTGTTGACAATGAATGTTTTTAATGGTAACTAAGTGACTAATAAAGCAAGGAGGACTGTCATGGGATTTTTTGGGAAGAGCTTGGTAAACTGTAACCATTGATTTAAAGTCTGTTTGCATCTTTAGGTGGCTAAATTCTTGAGCAGAAGTCGTGAAAAAAGGAAAATGGCAAGCTGTAAATAAGAACTTTATTTGATTTTCTTGCAGCTGTTGCTTTTAAGAATGCCAAGCAGTTTGACCAGGCAAGGGAAGCCTGTTTACGGGAAGCTGAGGCACATGAAAACAATAAAGCGTATCTTTTCATTGATTGTTATTCTTTTTCCAAGAAGCTGACTAGTTGCTACTTAGAATGGGGTACTGGAGGTTGGTAGAAGATGTATTTAATATATTTGTGCATTTTGTCAATCTAGCAAAATTGTCTTTTAAAAGATATTCATGTGTTCTGAGTGGGAACACCAAAGAACTCTTCTGGTTAGAAAGTCTGTGTTGCTTCCTATAACATCTGGAGTGATAAGATGCTGACCAGTGCCTGAGGTGTCTGCATAGTGCTTTAGAAATTTGTATATATTTTTTTTTAATACCTAAAAAAAGCTAGTATAAGCTAAATGCAACTCTGACATTATTACAGTACTTGTAGTAGCATTTAGTAACCAGGAACATACTTTAAATAAATGTGCTTTACAACTTTACATTCAGTTATACTTTGGTACGTTATGTTTATTCTGTCCCTAGAAGTATTTATTTTTTACACCTTGCCTGCAAATGTAATAGATTCATTTTACCTTTGTGATTCCTTGCATTGAAACTAGTACTTCTAAAAGATTTTGTGCACTAATAATTTTTCTGCATTATATTTTTGTGGCTTTTGTCCTTGACTCTGATAATGTTACTTCCAGTCTCTTCCATGCTGCCAAGTAAGTACAGAAGCACTGAGTAATCTGAAACAAATTTTCTAACATATGGTACAAGCATGAGCTGTGATTTTGATCTTGCTGTACTAAGTGGTATGGTTGAAGTGAGTTCGCTGTTTCAAAATCTGTTTAATTGGAAGTATAGGCTAGGAAAGCCTGAAAACCTGCAGTGGCCACCTGAAGAAATGATGATTTTGATATAAAATATTTTTGTCTTAGATTAGCTTTTTGTAATTTTGAAAATTTTCCACTGTTGAGCTTACAGAAAAAATTTTTAAAGAGCACTTACATGCAACCAGATAATGGCAAATAATCCAAATATTGCTTGTGGGTCCGATCATGAGAATAGATTTTTGGTGGGGAGTATGGTTGAAGTACTTCATTTCTGGAAGATAATGTTATGCATGCACTGTCTCATTAAATAAAACACTTGAAACATCTTCAAAACATTAAAAATTAACTGTGAAGTGATATCCGATGCATGTTGACTTTTACTGTGTAACTACAGCTTGCTGAAATACACCACATCTAACTAAATTGTAAATTTTTTTTCTCTGCAGAGCTTACGAACAAGCTGGCATGATGCTAAAGGTATTTTCATTTACTAGTTTTTATTTAAAAGTTCTGTTTTGTAGTGAAGAATACTATGCCCTGGACCATTTTATATATATATGTAAGCGAATTACATATGAAACTGATATTTTTGTGTTGACTCATAGTCCCCACCAATACCCTAAGGAGGTTAGGGAAGTGACATTTGTAATTGTGGAAAAAAAATGGTTTTCCTTTTGTAGAAAGAAAGGTGAGGTCCTCATGTCAGTGATGCTGCTTCTGCTCTCAACTACCACAAATGAAAGTTTGGTACTTAAAAGTGAATTATATGGAGTTGGTCATCAATTTAAACTAGCCCTACAACTTTGTAAATAAAAATTAGAATCTTAATAAATAAGGTATTACACCGTGCTTTGATTTGTTTCATTGTACATAAGCACAGCTCCTGCCAGCAATGTCCCTCTGACTGCTGCTTTTCAGGAGATGCAGAGGCTCCCTGAAGCAGTTCAGCTGATCGAGAAAGCCAGTATGATGTACCTGGAGAACGGGACACCAGATACAGCAGCTATTGCACTGGAACGGGCTGGAAAGTAAGTCTGTAGTGTCTGTGGCAAGAATGCATGCAGGATGTGGGTATGTCTGTGCTTTTCTTCCTTGCCTTTTTGATACTTTTAGATAAAGTGTTTAATTTCATCTGAAGAGAATTTATTTGTTTTTTACAGGTTAATAGAAAATGTGAGCCCAGAGAAGGCTGTGCAGCTCTATCAGCAAGCAGCATCAGTGTTTGAAGTAAGCAGGGGCTTTTTTAGGCTGGGGTTTGGTTTGTTTCTGGTTTTGGTTGGTTTGTTTGTTTGTTTATTTTTCCACCAGCAAAGAACTTTCCAGCCCTGAAAAGTAATATGAAGATGAATTAATTGGTGTTTAGGGTCAGCTGTCAAGTTAAGAAAAAGCCTAAGATTAGATTCTAAATTATTTTCCCCTCCTTTCACATCAGTGGCCAAGTAGTAAAGGTGAAAGCTTTTTGTGCTGTAGAGAAAGAGACTGAAAGTTAGGAGTCAATTTCCTTTGCCTTTTTCTCAGTTTGGGACTTGACTGAATCTGAATTTTGTAAGTTGTCAAGTTTTCTGCCTCTTGCTGGGCAGCCCAGAGGGTAGGGAATGTGGGTGGTGTTGAGTCCTGGAGCCTAAAATAGTTTGAAATTCTTGAAGGCACAGAAGCGAAGAGTTCGCTTGATGCTCTACCCATCCCACGAGCAGATGATTTGTTTTTTTGCTGCTGCCTTTGGTGTACTGTATCATCAATTGTGATGTGTTTCCAGATTAGCAATTTTTCATTGATGTTACTTTGCTCTGTAGATCCGTACAGGAGCTGGCTGTGGGACTTGGGTGCAGGAATACTCGTCATGTTTCCCTTCAGTGTGTGAACTGCTGATAGAATGATTAACAGTTGTGTTAAATCACAGGTGACATACTTAGATTAAGGTGTAGTGGTCTTAATTCTGTCCAACTGAAATACGAATGCATGAATCTCTTTGATCTTCTCTAGAATGAAGAACGCTTACGGCAAGCATTAGAAATGCTAGGGAAGGCATCAAGACTTCTAGTCAGAGGACGCAGGTATAGATTTATGCCTTTTATTTTAGTGTAATGAAATCTTTAATAGTGATTTTTTTTCTTGTTGTTGAGTTTATATACTTAATTCTTTGAGATCAAACTAAAGAACATCTGAAAGATTTGGTTGCTCTGCTGCTTTATAGCTCACGTGCTGTTGCTGGTTTCTAGAAGTTTAATACAATGATTAAGAGAGTATTCAAACTCAAAATCATTTACTATGACTTATTATTGATAGTTCATGGATATCAGACTTACTGATAGCTTATAGTAACCTCATGACATACAGAAATCTGTTAGGCTATATAACAAGCCATTCAATCTTGTACAGTGTTACGAAAAATGAGGTTTCTCTGAATGAATACCAGAGATGTTCTTAGCCTGCATGTATACAAAAGGAATTGCTGACTATATATTTCTTTACCTACTCTGTTTGTAAGATCTACTGCTGATTTTTATTCTGCTAGACTTCTTGGTGTGTTAGTTAAATACTTTGTAATTAGCCTCAGGTTCATTATGCTGTGTTTCTGGCACTGATATTCCTGACTGGTTTTTCGTGTTTTTTTTTTTTAGATTAGATGAGGCTGCATTGTCTCTTCAAAAGGAAAAAAGTATTTATAAGGAAATTGAAAATTACCCAACATGCTATAAGGTAAATTCTAAGACACAGTTTCTGATAGTGCATTTCAAGTTTTTCTGGGTAACTAACGACAGCTGCCATCTGACTGACCGTATGTACCTCTTCGTTCAAGGTTTTATTCCTTGCTAAATGATGAGAATTTGTGGTAGTTTGTGCTTCCCCAACATCTAACTGTGCTTTTTTCACTGTTATAATGTTGAAGATAAGATGCTGTTATCTACAGGAGCTATCAAAAACAATGAACACATGAAAAATAAAGATGTTATCAAAAATAACAAACCACAAAAACTGTTACTTGCTGTGACATTACTTGTATGTTATAGGAGATAATCTATTTCATACCAGCTGAGGCTATGGCTTACTACCTTTTCACTGTGTTGTTCTGACTCTCTTGTGTCAGTATCTTAGAATCATTGCAGATTGTAATGTTTTTCACCCTAGATGTTAGCAGTCCAGTATTTTTCTCATATTTTACTATTAATTTCTTAAGAATAATCAGGTTGGTTTTTTTCTTTTGTATTGTTTAGAAAACTATTGCTCAAGTCTTAGTTCATCTTCACAGAAATGATTATGTTGCCGCAGAAAGATGCGTGAGGGAAAGCTATAGGTAAGTCTGCTTCCTGTCCTATAATTTTAAACTGAATGTTTCACTATGTAGATCTGTTCTTATGAAAAAGCAATAGAAACACTGTCAAGAAACATTAAACCTATACTTCTGTTGACTTACAGTACAATAAGATTCTTGGCCCTTGTGGCCAAGAAGGCCAATGGCATCCTGGGGTGTATCAGGAGGGGGGTGGTTTGTAGGTCGAGAGAGGTTCTCCTCCCCCTCTACTCTGCCCTGGTGAGACTGCATCTCGAATATCGCGTCCAGTTCTAGGCCCCTCAGTTCAAGAAGGACAGGGAACTGCTGGAGAGAGTCCAGCGTAGGGCTACAAAGATGATCAAGGGAGTGGAGCATCTCCCTTATGAGGAGCAGCTGAGGGAGCTGGGTCTCTTTAGTTTGTAGAAGAGGAGACTGAGGGGAGACCTCATTCATGTTTATAAATATTTAAAGGGTGAGTGTCACGAGGATGGAGCCAGGCTCTTCTCGGTGACAAACAATGATAGGACAAGGGGTAATGGGCACAAGCTGGAACACAGGAGGTTCCACTTAAATTTGAGAAGAAACTTCTGCTCAGTGAGGGTGACAGAGCACTGGAACAGGCTGCCCAGAGAGGTTGTGGAGGCTCCTTCTCTGGAGACATTCAGAACCCCCCTGGACGGCTTCCCGTGCAACCTCATCTAGGTGTTCCTGCTCCGGCAGGGGGGTTGGACTAGATGATCTTTTGAGGTCCCTTCCAATCCCTAACGTTCTGTGATTCTGTGATTCTGTAATAATAGCATTCCCTGGTATATGGCTATCTGGAATTTTTTTCACTCTTAACAGATTTAGCTGTAATTGCCATGGTGACTCTTCTTAATGAACCTAAAATAAAAAGTCATAAAGATGTGGTTATGTGTGACAGATGAAATGAGATGGTAATTAGAAGTTCTTCCCATTTTTGTTTCTTGTTAAAAGCTGAGCAGAATGCTGTTAATGGCTGAGATTCTTGCCTTAGTGATATCCTTTGGATTGTGTTTTGTTTCGTTTCAAACATGGCAGAAATCAATTAGCTGTTAAACAGTGCTTAGGATTAAAAATAGGTATTTCTGGATGTTGCTAACTGAATTTTATTTTTTTCAGAATCTTTTTGCCATGTCATGTGTGGAGGCCCTTAAAAAGTTGAAATTCTAACTTGTCATTACCATATCTTATTACAGTTTGAGGATGGAAATGTGGAATGCAGTCTCAAAATGCGCAATAGCAGCATCCCAGTATAATCAGTTAAACTATCTAGTATGGTCATTAGACTGAGGAAAAGATTAATCCAAATGTTTTTGTTAAAGAAAAGTTTGCAGCATGTGAATTACTACATTTCTGGTTATGTTGATCTGGGAGATCCTGCCCTTGTCATAAAATGGAAGAAGAAAAGCAAGATTTCTACTTTTTATGACTTTTTTTTTAATAGTTGATTGAACTGAAAGATCGTTTAGGAAGCAGAAAGTAGTCCGATTGAGTACATTGAAATGAAGAAGGCATTCGTTACACATCCAGGAGAAAACTCTGGTGTCAAAATCTGGATTAGCATTTAACCCTGGTTCCAGAGGATTTCCCAGCAATTCTCCATTTCAGCTTTCATGAAGACTTCAGTAACAAAATACTGAAACAATATTTTTACTTAAACTGTGTTTTTAGTGAAATGACTTGAACATATGTAAGTCAAATCGTACTTTATTTTTAGGAAGAATTTTTCAAGATCAATCTTTATTTTCCAAGTATTAAATTTGTATTTTGTATATGGAAACTCATTACAGATTTTTTTTCTGTATGTAAAGTGGAAGAAGAAGAAATACTTTTTTACTGTAAGGTTTACAGAGCACTGGAACAGGCTGCCCAGAGAGGTTGTGGAGTCTCCTTCTCTGGAGACATTCAGAACCCGCCTGAATGTGTTCCTGTGTGACCTAGTCTAGGTGATCCTGCTCTGGCAGGGGGGTTGGACTGGATGATCTTTTGAGGTCCCTTCCAACTCCTAATATTCTGTGATTCTGTGAAGAGTTTATTGATTAGTTAGGAAAAATTCTAATGTTCTCTTTTCTCTTGACTATGATTGTGGTCTTATTATCAGCATGTGAGATAATATCACTGAAAGTTTTATTTTATGGATATGATCCATGTACTTGGAGAAATCAGAAGTGGTTATAGGCAGTGTTGTGGAATAAGCAGTCTATCACATTCTTAAAAGCTGCTTGGTCTTCTGCTGTTAATCAGCAGCATTTAAAGTTAGCATAGCCGAGTGTCAAGTAGATTGCCAAAATGCCCTAAATGAGCTCTTAATTTCTTTCAGTATACCAGGATTTAATGGAAGTGAAGATTGTGCGGCACTGGAGCAACTTTTAGAAGGGTATGACCAGCAAGATCAGGATCAAGTTTCTGAAGTCTGTAATTTGCCACTATTCAAGTACATGGACAATGATGTAAGTAGGTATTTCCTATGGACTTTTTTTTTTAAAATACTGTTGCTTGTTCAGGTTGAGATACATTATTTTTTTTTTTTTTTTTGTTCCTAGTACAGGAAAATAAGAAGAGCACGATCCATGTATTTATTGTGACTTGCTCTGTCATCCTACCTTATGCCTGTAAACTTTACATGTTAATTTACGTTGCTGCTTGCCAATGTAAATTCTCACATCATTGTTCCTTTCAGGTGGTGGGAAGGCTTAAGTGAAAGAACAGTTTGTTATGGATTTGCTGGGTTTGTTTGACACGTTGACCCAAATCCAGTTCCTTACTGCTTGGTTCCTTGGGGGCCAGAACAGTTTCCTGCTTATGCTATATCCCAGAAATACCTCATAGCTGATAGAGATGCATAAATATTACAGAACATTACAAGGTGGCATTGTTGAATGATTTTTTCAGTGCTTATTTCTTAGCAAGGTACTAATTAGTGAATTTTTTAAAAATTATTTTAAGAAAGTAGTTGTGTATGTCCCCTTCCTCCCACATCTTTTTTTTTTTAATTATACTTGTAACTTGTAGGAAGTATAAAGACAGGAAAGGTGTGAAGTGAAGGAGACATCTATCCATGGCAAACTTTTTAACAGTATTGGCTAACTTTGTTACTATGTTGAATAGTAAAAATTAAGGTACTAGTCTTACTGAGAAGAACTTGTAAGACTTTTTATATGAACTGTTACTAGATAATGTATGTGGAACTGCATAGTGAAAACTATTTTTTTATGTAAAGCTTGAACCACAGAAGCTGTAGGATGTGGCCAAATTGTTCTATAATAAGCAGTATGAATACACATCTTTCATCCCATTCTTGGAGTGTTTGAGATAGAATAAGCCTAACTGGTTAATTTTTTTTTCCTGCGCTGGAAAAATATACTTTGAAAGCAGGATCAATTTGTTTTCTGTACTGAATGTTGCCTGCTTGTTTATTGTGAGCGTCAATTGGTTCTGTGCAGTGTAATTCAACAAGATTTTACTTCTGTGATAGTATGGATACTAAACTTACCTTGTTCTTGTCAGTATGCCAAGCTTGGTCTTACCTTGGTGGTCCCAGGAGGTGGAATCAAGAAGAAATCGCCAAATGCTGCACAAGACAAAGCGAGGGGACCTGCTGGTGTGGGCTCTCATGCTGATGAGGAAGAGGATGAATATTCTGGTGGACTATGCTAGCTACAGTCATAGGTTATCTTAAATATCTGACTTATTTGTGATGTTGAGCATATCCAAAGGTACCAGATTTACCAGAGCTTCATTGCAATTGTGATATGGGAATGCTAATATTAACTTGGCAGCTTCTGGGTACAGTACAGGAGAAAAAGCATGATTGTACCTATCGTTTTGAAACATCTTTGGAATTCATTTCTTACCTGGTAGGAGCTTCCTCAGGGCTCAGCCTTCAGCTGATGGGAAAAACATAGAAATTTTTACTAAAAGCAGTTTAAAAAAGAACCAAAACCCCAGAAGCACTGGAGTAGGGGGAGTGGTACAAAATTTTAAATGCTGGATTTCAACAGCTGACACACTTTGGTCCCAGTGATATGCTTGTGGTTGTTTTCAGAGTTAAATATGCAATCATTTATCTGGCTATTTATCTCCTGTTTAACACCATTTAAGGTAGATTGTGTCAGGCAAGATTTTTCATTAGTATAAGCACTAGAGGGAGTATTCAGCTTGTTTTCAACATGTTTTAACTCTGCTGTGGAATATTATTCTTTTAATAACTTATTCTGTGCAAGCAGTATCCATGTGAGTGTGGAAAATACTAAGTCTACAAGTTCGAAGCTATCCTGCAAGCTTAAAAGTACACGCACATCTTTCATCTTAAGAACTTTATTGACCTGAAATCTTTGTAAATAAATGTGTGCACAGTGTTTGTAATTACACCTTGGGAAGGGAAGGAGGAGACAACCCTTTCTTAGTGGTGTTTTTGAAGCATGCCCTAACCAAAAAAGAAACTGAAGGTAGCAGATAACTTGCATTAAATATAAAGCTCTGAATGTTTCAATGATACATTTGATTTCGTAAGTGTTCTAGGTGTGTGTTTACTAATCAATGTGCTAGTGTATGAAGGCATTTTATTCATTCATATTTTCAAAGCATAGATCAGCTGTTTCTTACAAACGACTTTTTTGTACTAGCTCAGAATCCAAAATTACCAAATTTTAATGCATTTTCTCTATTTTTATTTGGTTTCAAGTAATCATGTGTTTTGCGAGCTTCTGTAGCATCTTAAATTTGTTTCACTATTTTATGTTTAAAAGCTGACAGCACTGAAAGTTGTACCTGGGGTCTTTCTTCAGAAGAACCTAATCGAGATCTGCACTACGGTGAGATCACTTGGAATCCAGCAGGGATTTGTGTGTGATACACGATGCCCAAAGTTCAATAAACCGTAGACCAAAAGCACAATGTTAAGTGTTGGTACAGTTTCTGCCATATTAAGGAATTGGATGTCTTAAAAAATATCCAATATGTGTCTGACATATATGTGATGTCTGACATCAGTGTGTCAGGCATAATTGCAATGAAGGTAAACCTTTAGAGGGTTAATACTCTCTTTCCTTGGGGTGGATAGTACTGAAGAGCTTTGTGATGGTTGCACAATCTACAGCATGGCTTGCAGACAGGGCTGCTGTAAAAGTCACATTATTCAATTTAATGAGTGTTCAAAAGGCAGTTTTGTCTCTTTGCATTATGTATTAACCAGCTTGATTTTTAAAATTATTTGGGACTACGCCTGTAGTTCTTTACTGTCTGACAGATAATTTATCTTTGTTATTAATGATGTGTATAGAAGTTTTTGCTCTTCTCTAAAATAGTCTAAATTAAATTTTGGGAACTGAGTTGCTTTTCTCTGACTACAAGTATACATGAAAGATGGTTTTGAAGACTTTCCTGTAATTCTCTTGTTTTCACTATTGGAGCAACTCACTCCAGTTTACTCAACTTCTGCCTTCTGGATTTGTTCATGAAGGTGACCATGCACTTTTTATGGGGAGTCTTTATCATAAGTAGAAAAAACCCACACGTGTAGGGGCACTGGGAGCACCAAGTACTTTTCTGGAAGTTTTTCCTGCTGCTTCCAATTCTGAAATTTGTTTTGTTGAATGGTCCCAAGGAGTCTTCTTTTTTGTGTGTGTTGACAATTGTATATATCAATTGATAAAATGACAGGCATAAGAAGAAAAGTTGGGAACCTGGTGTGCTTCTGTGAAAGAACTTGCAGACTTTATTTAAACTGTGCTTGTAACACTAACAGGACCTTAAAAGAACAGTTGAAATTTATACATTAGATTCTTAAAGCATACTTTTCATATTGCCAAAAAGATAATAAAACAGATGTGCACGACTGTCTTCCCACTCCTCCTACTTTTTCTCTTTTCGTTGTGCCAAGTGTGGAAAATCTGGGACAAAAGTAGCTTGTACTAAACATGTTAAGCTGCCATTGAATTGAAGGGCTTATCTGGATCTTAGGAGTAGAACCTTCATCTCTGATTGCAATGTTGCTACACAGACCAAATCTGCAGAAATAGAAGTGTCTGAAAATATGGTGGTCTATTTTATATAACTTATTCTCCTATTTTAGGCAATGAAAATGTGATAGGGATGCTAACTGCCTTTTAGTAAGTGTTTAACTATAGAAGAAGCTGTCTGTATATTACATGTTAGTGTTTGTTTCTATCTTTCAAAGCAATTTGCACACTTATGTAAATATCATTTAAGTGATTTAAAGTGGAAAAGATACCATTTACAGCAAGGAAGTTTCTAGAACCGGTGTTGACTGTAAGAAAAATAAAATTGTGCATGAAGGCTAAGCAATGGCCGATGCAATGTATATGTAAAAGCAGAAGATTTCTAAATTATCTGTAACTTAAAACTCGGTGTACCCAAGTGCAGTGTGAAACCTGTGCTTTATTTGTTCTTTTTCCAAATCTGTGGTGTATTACAGTACAAAATGTGTTTGTAACAGCTCTACAGATGCTGCTTCTTGAGAAGAAGCTGTGTGTTTCACCAACATGAAAAATAAAAACATGAAACTGATGCATTTGTGCTAGCTTTCCCTGTGTTTGATCAGGTCCTGCTAAGCACCACCCTTTGAAAATTAATATTATTTCTAATCTCAAGCAGATTTTGTGTGTGACTGTCTGCAGGTCTTGTCACCAAGCATTGCAGGTATATTATGTGATCAAGGACTAAGTCTTGGGAACCTGCTGGCTCAAGTAGGTCAGTGGTGAGCTACCACTGGCAGTGAAAGTCAGTGGTGTCCAATCTTTGTGGCTTGTTCACTGGACATTTGCTTACAACCCATTTCATTTATCTTGTGTTTTTTCTTTTTCTGACTGACCTTTTGGTACCTTTCTGCTGGCTTTCATTATTGAGATGGTGACACATCTTGGGCAATTCTGTCCACTCAGAATAAAAGGTACATATGTGTTTTGCCTCTCTGCTTATTGTAATATCTTAATGTTTCATTGTTATCACTTGCCTTCCCAAAGACTTGTAATCAGAAAACAAAATTTTTATATTAGGTGATAGTCAGGCCTGAATTTGTTGTTCTTAACAACATGAAATAGAGAGAAATAATTGATTCTCCAGTCCTCGGTCTTCATTAATCTTGGCTAATTATGCAAGGCATAGTTGTGGTTTAAAAAGAAAAAAAACCTACGTTCCTAATGATGAGGGCAGACATACAAATTTAGGTCTGCCATAGAGATAAATCACTTATTTCCACAGTTGTGCTGGTTAAGTGTGTAGGTAAATCTTGAAGTCTTCTAGAAGAATACACAGATAGGCTCCAAGGTTTACCTGAATCCAGAAAGGACTGAAAACATTAATGGGAGCAGCAGAGTTGTGAGAGAGGTTGTACCAAACTGTGCTTTGAGGATCGATGCTGTCTGTGACAGATGCGTCCTGTGTGCCTCTGGGCTCTGCTGGAGGCTAAAAAAGGTACCCACACCAAAACGACAGAGGGTCAGTTGAATGTGGAGGATGTCCTAGCCATTAGAACTTCAACATTCATTTTTAGCAAGGGTAATTCTAGAATTGATGTTTGCTGTCCAGCAAGAACATGTAAAAGTGACTTAATCACTATTTAGGTCATAGGTTTTTGCTGATTTAAAACCAAGACTTGGGGATGGGGTAAAAAGGAAGGTCAGTTTGGTTTTGGAATTCTTTACCTATGTTATTTTACCTATATGCTAAAGTGTCACTGATGTATATTTAAAGAGACCTGTAGATTAACATAAGGTTTTTTTCTCCCAAAGTTTAATTTGTAATTCTATTACAGGTTTGGGAGAGAGGGGATTCTCTTTTAAAGTGGGGGTGTTACCTGTATTTGAATAAAACTGCTTCTGTTAAAAGTACGTAAGTAGGTTGTGCTGAATTAGTACAGAACTAGTGAAGAGCGTGAGGGCATTTGAAGTGTAAATGTATTTTAAGACTGCTGTGTTTGTTAGAGTTAATCATGGTTGTCACTTAGATCAGATTTTCAAAGCAATTTTCTTCCATGATAATGCAAGTTTGTCATTGTTCAGTTGGATCTAATGGGGAGTTTGAATAACAATGAGATTTCAGCATTTTAAAAGCCATAGATCTTTACACAATTTAAGGATGTAAACTCTGTAACTCATTGGAGACTACTTCATTGCATAAAAAAATCACATTTTCTACTATTTTAAAGTCAGACTTGCTGGAATACTTGAAGGCTGAAGAATCTGAGACTGAAGTTCTTCACTGTGACAGGAATTATCCCTCAGATGCTGCCAATAAGCAGCTGTAAAAATGGTAAGAACTAAACTGCTCTTGGAAGAAATAAAACTCTTCTATCATCTAGGTTTATAATAAGTAGAACTTTTTTTGGATGTAGGAAATAGAAAAAAGAAGCCCATTCAACCCTATCAACTAGTAGTGGTAATAAAATTGGAGCAAGTAGATGTAACTTTCCAGAGCAGGAGGGAACCTCTTGGGATCTGCGGTTGAGGGATATTAATCTCTAAGGTAATGGTCTCTAGAGGCCAGCATCCCCAGGAGTTGGGCTCATCTCTTCTTGTACCTTAGTACCTGTTGGAGAGGATGTGTATGAGTGCTGTAGCTGACCACCTTCCAAAAGGCGGCTGGATCTTTGTTTCAGAGCTGCTGATTTCCAGTGTGTATGTGGTGCAGCAGTCCAGCATGCAGCCTGGAACGGGAGCGAGAGGCAGCTGCAGAGCTGCACGTACATTTAAAGCACATATGGCTGTTGTTGGCTCCTCTGCTGAGTCTAATGGGAATAATGGTAATGAGTGTGGCTGGGATCCGGGGTGTGTGCTGCTGGGATGTTAACTGGTGTGCAACCAGTTACGGTTACTGGACAGAAACATTTTGATACTGGAGTGACAGAAGTAGGCCCTATCATGTGTAAAGTCAAAATGTGTTATTGTTAGTTGCTTTCTACATTTTGGATGAGTATTTACTTGTTTGTCTTTTGCTTTATTTCTGAACTTTGTGTAAGCCGGCATGGATTTGTTTTTCTGAGAGCGTTGTTCCTCTGTTAGCACTAGATGGTGCTGCAGACCAAGCGAAGGGCTTTCCTCTGCTGGTGGGAAGCATTCGCTCCATGTCTAGGACAGCTTTTACATTTTCGTAGGATCAGCTGGAGTATTGATTTGGCTCGAAACATTTGCTGCTGCTTCTCATGGCTGGAAACACCCGTTTGAAGTCAGTGAAAGAAGCAGTCCTGCGGGGCCAACCCATTACCTTCCCCTCCAGTGCTGGCTGGTGCTGCCATGCGAGTCCTCTGCCATAGCATGGCTGCCCTGCGAGCTGGCTGTGCCTGCTGCTGGGGCAGATGGGGTCGATGCTGCGTACTGTACAGCCTTGCTCCAGCCTTACCTGCTCTTAATGTTTGCCTCATGGTTGAGCCGAATCTGGGCCAACGTACTTCCCAGCCTGACGGCTGCTGTGAATCCCAAGGGCTGGCTGGAGAGCTTCCCCAAGCGGGGCTGGCGCCAGCAGCCAGGCAGAGCTGGCTGCCAGTGGGCTCTCCCTGCCACACTGGAGGGTTGGTGGCAGGGGGCTGGCTTGGCTGCCTGCTGCCAGAGGCACTCATGCCAGCTGCACTGCTAATGGACTCCTGGACAGGAGGGGACGGGGCTGCTCTGTAAGAGCAGGGTTCTGGTTGTAAGGAAGATCTTAACCCATGTTGTAAGGAAGATCTTAACCCATGCTGTGATTTTCAGGATGGGTGAGAATAAATAGAGGTCCAATCCTCCCTCTCCCTTGTGCTGATACCCATGTCTTTCTCACCTGCCCCTCTAAACTTAGACAAAGGCATTTAGTTTTTGCTAGTGTTTTATCACCTGATAAATGGTTCAGATCCCAGCTGTGATGGATATGACAAATTTGCCTTTCTCTCTGCTTCTCTAAGTGTGGACCCGAGAAAACAGATGATTAAGAGCAAGTTTACAGAAGGCGGTTGAATAGTACATAAAACAGTAGCCAGTGTGCAGTGTAACTTGTTAATAAAGATTTTCAGCTTTAGAGGTGGCTGATTCTGCTACAATTGCAACTGTCTTTGCAGCCACAAAGATCTTATGAAATGCCTCATGGACAAAGTGCGGCATTAAGGACAGAAATTGACAAGGTTGATTGGGGGGGAGTTAGCTGAAAATGGAAAGAGTTATGAAGTCCGTCATCATGCAATGGTATGCTGGCTGATGGAGGAGAGGGCTCCTGCTGGAATTTGCTGAAAGGACTGCACTTATAAAAAAAAATGCCATTTTCTGATTCATCTGCAAAGGCAAGGAGGGAGGGGTGAGGACTGGCTCAACTGCTCTGTTCATGCTGGGGAGAGGCCCTGTGTGATGGGAGTCACTATGAACACTGACACATTTTAGGATTTGCATCCTCTGCCTGTCACTAACTGACTGTAATTCAGGAGTTAAAGGTAAAAGCCATATAGCAGCAGACAGGGACTTCTTTTTTTGTGCGCACGCAGCTGACAATTTTCTAGCCAGTGCTTTCTCTGCTGCACTGCTCAACAACTGTCCCAGCGTAATTGTGTTAGTAATAATATAGCAGAGAATTCATGAAGTGTAAAGACCTGTGGTACCTCATGTGTCTTCTTGGTGCCAAGTTTTTCATTTTTTATTTAATTGACCACCATCCAGTAATTTTCTGGCTCCCGTCTTGTGTGAATGTATGATTTTCCAAGCTGGAGAAAAAATGAGGATCCTCTCAGCTGCACCGGAGCCCAGAGCTCAGGCTGATGTGTAAGGAGCAAGCAGTTAAAGCTGGGTGGACTTGGAGAGTAAGGCAATTGTGTAGCAGCACCAACTGAGCACAATATTTTAAAGCTTTGATAAGAGAGGTGCAGGAACTCCGGTATATTTGAAACTTTTCCTTTAAGTAAGATATTCTAGTACTTGAGTGGTAGTAATATTTATCCTCCCAAACTTACCAGATACTGCATCTGGTGGGAATTCCTGAGAACTAATTTTCTTTCAAATACCAGCAGAGTTATTTCTCCCATCTTTGAAATCCTTCAGGCTATTCCTGATGCAAGATGTGTTTGGTGACAAGCCCTGCTGCTGAGGGGCATTGGAAAGGAAAAGCATCCTTATCTTCTGTTAATTCAGACAGAGGGGAGATGTATTTAGAAGGCTTATGTGATTGGCTTCACGTATACATGATTTGGCTGCTTTTGTTGCCTGGAGATGCTACAATGATGTTTGAACAGGTGTAAATGCCTCATGGTTGGTTTAGTGCAGCCAAACAAAATCTGATATTAATGTCATGCTGCCGAGGTAGTAAATGAAAGTAGCAGTCTGAATGCATACACCTGCTATATGCTTATCTCCACTTGCATTTATGACATGATACTTTTTGTTTTAGAAGGTCATGGATGGCTAAGACAGGAAACAGATATTTCAGAAGTAGTGTTTCTTCACAAGACTGAAGTGCAGTAATGGGATAAGTTGAAGTTTACAGAAATTTGGGATATGCATTAATTGCTTTAACACTTCCAAAGAGATTTCTCTTTCAAGGATAAATTTCTGCGTATCCATTTTGCTTGAGACATACATGCAGAAACACTCTGCATCTGTGGTCACTCCACTGGACTTTGAAATAGTTTGTTAAAAAAGTTGGGGGTAAATTCAGAGTAATTTTGTTCTGGGTATTTTAGGAATAGTAAAAGAAAAGTTAAAGAAAATCCTATGCCTGTTGAGTTTTCCTTATAGCAGATTGCATTGTAGATAATTCTGCTGACTACTGTGCGTACTCTTGTATTGCTATAACAAAAAATACTGGCCACTTTTAAATACAGATATTGCAGTTACTAGAACTCTGATCTTTATGGACCAGAAGGTGGGAAAAAGTTAATTAATAGATTCAATACGTATGAAGCATAGAAAGAGACAAGGAGGCAGTGTGTGATGTGGAAAGGAGTGGACTTAGAGAGCAGAAACCAAGGAGGGTTCCAGCCCAGTGCTGAGTCCTCGTGCCCTCTTAAGATTTCCTGACCATGAGCATGAAGAAGGGAGAAGGAACAACTGGAGACATAACGTGGTGTTTGACAGATAACAGAGAACCACAACATGAGCCATGCATCTGATGGCTATTTTTGTCAGAGATTTAAAGGCGTTTTGAGCATCACTGACAATTCTGCTGCAATGCAGTAAGGGAAAGCACTTTTTAATGGTGTCCCTTCAGTTAATGTCAAATTTATACTGCTCTGATCTGACATGTTTCTCCAGTGGAGTTTCTAGATATACAGCAGATGACCAAAGAGTGTAATAAAAGGGATCCTGTTTGCTGTCTGCTGCATTGTTTCCTTTCTTCTTTCTTTAGGTGTGTGTATTTTGTCTTTGCTGCAACAGCAGGAGTGTTCCTTGAAGCCTTTGCTGTACAGTGGTTTCCATTTTTTTCAGTTAACCCTGAAGGGAAACCAAACCTTTGCTCTGGTGGGATATTCCAGTAAGTCTTCATTCTTTTGACCATTTTTTGCTTGATTCTCAGAATCTTATTAAAATAATTGATTTTTAATTGACAGAGTGCCGAACTTGGTTTGTGTTCATTGGAGAGAAAAACATAATAAAATAATGTACTATCATGTAGCTGGAGCTGACAAAAAGCTCCTCATCTCTGTCAGCAATCCAAGGTGTGCTGTGTTCTGGTGGCAGAAAGACTGGCATTTTGTCTCTGTTTTGCATTTTTATCTTTGACCAAATGCAAGTAATGAGTGAATGTGACACATAATCATTAGATTTAGATTTCTGCATTGGGAGTTGTGGTAGATTAAATAAAGGGTTGAATTTAAAATATACAAACTATTCTGCAGTAACTTTCTGTTCTGAAGGAGACATTTTAGGGCTGTCTTACATCACCAAACTCTTTTTCTTTGAATGAGGAATTCACACTCTTTTGAGTTAACTGTGGTATGGCTCACTAATATAACATGTGCCATGTGATACAGAAGTATAGCATTCTGAAACAGTTGGGTTAAATGTGAGTTAATTGCTTAAAATATGAACGCTATGTTTCTTGACAGTCTTCTAAGTTATTTCAGTGCCATTATTTGTGTGTTTGGCTCTCTTCCCAATTTTCCTAAACATCATCTCTAAGTAATGTTTAAAGATGTTAATATGCCTGATTCCTAAAGGAATGGTTGAAAATCTCTGGCAGTGATTTATCCTTCAGATGAAGACTTAAGTTACTCCTAGACAGCTGCGGTATATTTTTGTTCACCCCGTCAATCTCTAAGTTACATTTGCCCCTATGGTTCATTTTCTTTAAGGGATGCCGCATTGCATATCAACTGTGTGAGCCAGACTGTGATACTCCATGGCTCTCAAAGTGTTCCAGGCTTTTTTGGCTGGATGACCAACAGCCTGTGGGCCTTTGGCAACCTCTTATAGCCAGGCTATGATCAAGTTGTTTGGAGCAGAAGTCTAGAACTATTATTGATTACAATCTTGTTTCTGCTAGTTGAGGCTTTTCATATAAAGGTCTCAGTGGTAGGAAGGAGAGGCTGCATGAAGAGTCTGGGACCACATCCCAACTGCACAGTAGTTAAAAGAATCAAAGGGTGAAAGTTCTATAACCAGCAGGAAAGGAGGAAACACTGCACTAGTCTGTGCATGCATCTATCCACACCTGTGAGTGCACATACCTTCGAAAAAAATACAACTTTTGGGAAAGGACAAGAATTAACTAAAATAAGGCAATGGCAATTTTTTGATTTCTTCAGTGATGCATTCTATTTTAAAATTTTATAATTATTTGTAGCCAAACCAATGTTATGATCACAGAGCTGGGAACAAATCCTGAAGTCTGGTTCCAGATCTGGGTCAGCAGTTGAACATCCCTGGAGTTCAGTGTAGGAGATATGTTGTAATCCAGCATTCTCCAAATGCACGTCAAGCTGAAGCAGTAAACTCTCTCTCTCTCTCTTCCCTTAATGTACTTGCCTACAGACATAATGCTGCAGATCCTCAGCTGTGTGCAAGGTGCGCTGCCTTGAGGCAGCCAACTGTACCCACAGGCCAAAATTCCTGCAGCGAAGGAGTGCAAACTTCTGGCTTTCACCCCTTTCTCCCAGACAGGCCTCCATGGGAGGCAAGGGCTTGACTGAGACTCGAGACTCCTGTATGTGTTTACCAGCCACAGACTCCCTCTCTTCAGGGAAAGATATCTGCTTTCTTCTACTCTTGGGCTATCTAAGTGCTGGATCCTGCTTGCTGAGGCACTGAGTGGAAAAGAGACAAGTAGACAGGGAGAATATACGTGACCGAGGATGAGCTGGAGGTTGAAACAACATCTACCAGTTGTCAAGGCCATTTCATTCCAGGCAAATTGTCTTTGAGCTTCTTAAACTTGAAACGCAGCTGTTCCTAGAGCTGAAGGCATCAACAGTGTAATAATAGCACGCAGAAACCCCACAGTGCAATAACATGAAAAACAGTGCTCTCCAAATAATCCTACGGGATAGATTTAAAATGGGAATTTGATGCTATTAAGACTAATCTCTAGGCTGATTATCCTGCAATCATCACTTCTGGTTCTGCCTATCACCTTCATTCAAAAGTTTGTCAGCTATTCTCTTCCATTGAACATTTATAGTTACATATTGCGGTCATGGCCATATTACACCCAGTGATCTTATACTGGTTTGCTGTCTTCGTGTTTGTTACATAGAAATTGCCATGTTTTACTCTGTTGGTTTAACAGACTGTTAATTAGCCAGTTTCTAAGCAGTAGTGCCAGGTAGAAATAAATCTCCCATACAGTAACGTTGCTGTAGTTCTCCAGTTGTAGTGAGTGGGTAACATCAGGTCAACAACATTTGTCTTCTGCACTTTGTGAAACTGGAGCTCAATGAAGTATCCAGGAAAGGTATAAACATATCTGAAGTATTAGTGTTCTGAAATATGAAAAAAAAGCCTCTGAACATTATGCATTGGAAGCTTTAGCACAGTCTGATATACTGTCTATTACAGTCAGTTCTTAGATAATTGTTGGCATTAAAATACTCCCAAGACCTGGAGTCTGACATTTTTTGGATTCCTCCCCTCCTCACCCCCTTCCCC
>NW_010180648.1:0-61848 GCF_000695765.1 Mesitornis unicolor | reverse complement strand
TCCAACCGAACGATTCTGTGATTCTGTGATATTTTAAATCATTGACTACTATAAGGTTTAGTAGTGGATTTACTGTTTACAGTAGTGAACATCCATTAGAGTTTGTCTTGGTATTGAAGGGAATCTTTGCAAGAAAGAAATGAGCGGTCTACACAATCGGTGGAAAAGTATAGCCAAAAAGCTCAGGTCATTGCTAAAAGCAAAAATCAAGTACACTTGCATAGCTAACAATCAGTCTTCAGATAGTAAATATAGATAAGCTATACTTGGATTTACAGCAAAACACCAGTGTTACGCAGTGTAGTGGGTAAAACTGGGAGGCAAGCAAGCAGATCTTTGAGCTTCAGAACTTTTAAATAATGTTTGACCACAACTTTTTCTGAATCGTTCTTAATTGGAGGAAGAGACACTGGTCTTCCTATTCAAGCTCTTGGTCTTGGAGGTGCATGTGCTATAAATACCATCGTTGTTATAATGATTTTGAGGAGGGGTTATGTTGATTAAACTTTGCACTAAAAAGGTCATTCAGTTTTACAAATGTTTTTCTCTGTATACTGACAAGTAAATCAACTGTGTCATGCAAGTCACATGCAAACATAAGTGGCTTCTGAGAATCTGTTCCAGTGTTTTTGTTCCAGAGAGCATACTGCCTCTGAAAGAAACAGTGTTATTTTGAAGTTCACTGTTTCTAAACAAATTTGGTCTCATTAGAGAAGAATTTAAATTCTCAGCGTCCCTCCTTTATTTGTCATGAAACCTCTGCACAAGAAAAACATAACTCTGCTATAACTTCTGGAAGTTTGCAACAGCCTTCATTATCCACTGCTACATTTGCCACAATAGTAAGCCTAAGAAAACCTTTAAATAATTCTCAGGTCACTTGCATGACTAAAAATCTTCAGTTAATGTATTTTTTTCTGATTAAATGAACCAGAAGTAACACCAAATATTTTAAAGAGATTCCCAGATAGCTTTGCATCGAAGGAGCAGAATATTAACAGTGTAGGAAAGTTCTGTATATTGCCAAACTTCTGTGAAGTTTCATCTTCTACATTTGCAGAAAATAACTTTGCTTTCGCATTTTTGTTGTTTTCTGTATCACAAAAGTGTCCTGTTTGGATTAGCATTATTATTTCCCACTCTGCTGGTCATTATCTTACTTTTTCAATACCACTTTCACCCTAGTGACATTTCATTTTTCTTCAAGCCTTATTATCTGATCTGCAGTGCTGCACTTCAGTGCTGCTAAATAGCACAACAAAGGAGGACAAAAAACCAACAAACTAAACCCCAAATTATGTCTTCCATTTTACCGTTATTGACAACAGAACTGTAACCAGGTCTTGTTATATCACACATAGAGCACTTCACATCACATCACTTCACCTCTTTCAGCCGGCATTCTTAAAACTCTTAATTTAATAGGTTAATATTTTAACCATTAACCATCTAAGACAGCAATTTCTATTTCTTATGTGGAAGGAGTTGGAGAGTGGTTTATGGATTTTGATTCTGATGTGATGTTCTGATACTTTCCTCTGCACAAAAGTATGTCCTTTCTGCAGTAGAGCAGATTAACTCATGAGTCATTTAAAGTATCACAGAGTCACAGAATTCTTGAGGCTGGAAAAGACCTCTGAGATCATCAAGTCCAGCCTATTGACCTAACACTATCACATTGGCTAGACCATGGCACTAAGTGCCACATCCAGCCTTTCCTTAAACACCTCCAGGGATGGTGACTCCACCACCTCTCTGGACAGTCCATTCCAATGCCTGATCACCCTCTCCATGAAAAAGTGCCTTCTAATATCCTGCCTAGACCTCCTCTGGTGCAGCTTCAGGCTATGCCCTCTCACCTTGTGACTAGGGAGAAGAGCCCGACCCCCACCTGACTACAACCTCCCTTCAGGTAGTTGTAGAAAGTGATAAGGTCCCCCCAAGTCTCCTCTTCTCCAGGCTAAACAACCCCAGCTCCCTTAGCCTCTCATTATAAAGCTTTTCCTCTAGTCCTTTCACCAGCCTCGTTGCTCTCCTCTGGACCTGCTCTAGCACCTCAATATCCTTCTTGAAGTGAGGGGCCTAGAACTGTACACAGTACTCAAGGTGAGGCCTCACCAGTGCTGAGTACAAAGGGAGAATAACATCCCTACTCCTGCTGGCCACACTATTCCTGATACAGGCCAGGATGCCATTGGCCTTCCAGGCCACTTGGGCACACTGCTGACTCATGTTCAGTCAATTGTCAACCAGTACTCCCAGGTCCCTCTCTGCTGGGCCGCTCTACAGTCACTCTTCCCCTAGTCTGTAGCGCTGAGTGGGGTTATTGTGGCCAAAGTGTAGGACCCTGAATTTGGACTTGTTAAACTTCATACCATTGACCTCTGCCCATTGACCCAGTCTGTCCAGGTCCCTCTGCAGCCTCTTCCTACCCTCTATCAGATTGACACTCCCCCCTAGTTGGAAATGGTTTGTGTTTGGCAGAAAAGCCTAGTGAATCTCTCATGTAAATTGCTAACTTGAGAAAGATTACCAAAAACAAAATGATAGATGCAGAGTCTTCTATCTCTAGCTAAAAATCTAAATAAATTACCAGATTCTCAAATCCCATAAGCACTTTTGCTAATTTCAATAGGTTGCAGGCTATTAAAAAATGTTCCTGCATTTTGTTATTCAATCTATAAAAATTCTCAGGCAACTCTTTGTAATGAGCCAAACTAATCTATTTTTTAAATTCATCTCTCCAGGTAAACTTGTAATATTTACTTCTGCATTTAGAAAAGAATGCAAAATTTAAATCTATCATCAGCATACAAAGTCTCTTCACCACACAAATCAGAGTGCATGCATGTGTGTGTGTTTATGTAACTTGTAAATACAAAGAAATATAAATAAACCCACAGGATTCAAAATAGTAATATAAAACCAAAGTTAGAGGCAGAAGCAGTTAAATATTTATATTTTTACCAAAAAAACCCCAAATGAATGTTAACTTGGATGTCTTCAAGATAAGAACTCATGGCAAGAATTACAAGGTCAAATAACCAGCTAAACCTGCTCCCTTCATATGAGGATCTGTTATCATTTTTGTATAACAACACACTTCTTCCATAATGCCTCCTAGCTTTCCACAATCATTTTGCTTCCAAAGAAAAGCAAAAATAGGAAATTTTCTGCAACTGGTTAAGTTGACTAGTCAAGTTAACTGGACTTGAAACACTTAGTGGAGACACACACACAGAGATAATAGGCAAATTGATTATAATAAGAAATCCACTTCAGTATTTTCCTGTTTATTTTGTAAAAAAATATTAGATCTGAGTTAGTTTTGCAATAATCAGTCATCTTGCATTCACATTCTATTTTACCATATTATTTTTCCAATCTGATAATCAGTGCTCAGATTATTGCCATAATATTCTCCACAGACCAGAAGTCTTTTTCCTCATAGCAAATAGAAATAGGGTCTAGCAAAAGTAAAAAACTTGATTTTACTTATGTTGTAAATCATAGCCATAAAAGTGTAGTCATAAAAGGTGAGTTTCAGAATAAGTATAATGCTAATTTACAAAATACAAAAAAGAAGGAGGAAATCAGAAAATAACTGAATATTGTTTATGCTAGAAAAAGCGTGATTAATGATTTTATGTTTTCACTATGATTTTTTTCACCTAATAAATGCAGATTATGTTGATGTTGTTCTCTGTGCATCTATGGGATTTGATTTTGGCAAGTTTTCATAGTCATAATTCTGACATGATTCTAAATCAGGAATGATTGCTAGGAGTTGGATGTCATCAAACCAACTACTGTTAACAAGTGTCACTCCCAAGATAGAGAGCTGGATTTCACCTATCATCTGTAGTTTATCAAATTATATTAGTATAAGATAATTATCATATACATTGGACAAGATGTATCATTTAGAGTTGTTAATTTTACATTGGAGTTTGCTTCTCTTTGTTACCTGAATTAGCACCACCAATTATTCTTTTCATTAGTACTGCAAGAAAATTTATATCATGTTAATGCAGTAATGACAGCTTGAGAAGTTTACATTTTCTATTAGTTTCTACCCATGGTAATATGAAGTTACGTAGCAAGTGACCCTGATTGACTTAGTTTCTTACTACAGAGTTGTTGTGTTTCAAGATGCATATCTTAATGCATACCTACTGCCTGCAGTCCCTGCTGAGTTAACATAGCCATGTAATAATGATTCTTCAGTTTATTTTATCCCAAGATTTTGGAGTGATTTTCCATTTCACCAATAATGGATTGCTAAATTTCATTATTAATATCTCTGCTAGACAGTTTACTTGGCCAACATGTAACATGGAAAACTGCAATCAAAACTGCCTGAGCTAAAGTAGAGTGCAGCCTATAGATTGAGTATGTATTTAGGCAAAAACAGCTGTAGAAAGGAAGTTACTGAAATGAAATGCAGTTTTTTAGGTTAAATTAGCTTTGAATGTGAAAGAGAGCAAGTTCTTGCAGTGGAAATCAGGTTAAATTCAGGAGAACTTACCTGTGATTAGCACATGAGTTTGAAAGATCTTGTGAAAAGTTAGGAAAATGGAGAAGCTTTACCTCACTTCTAGTCCTGAAATCTTCAAGTTCCTGGAATTTGCCCGCTTAAGTATATTTGTATTTTATGCTCTCTGTCATTTTTCAACAGATTTACCTCTTTTCCCCAGAGTGCAACTCTACCCCTGCAAGAACTATGCTCCATAGAATGAGACATTTTTTTGTCTGAAAGTATAAGAAGCATGCATTTTCTTAAGAGAGGTTGGCTTTCTGATGTAATTGTATTTATTACATTTCTCCTAAGTATACAATAATGGAAAATCACTATTACCACATTATATAGCAATCAAGTGCCTCTAGACAATTTACTTTTGCAAACATAACTTATTTGTGGGTGTCGTGGTTTAACCTGGCAAGCAGCTAAAACCCACACAGTTTGTTTATTCACTCCCCCCGCCTCCGGTGGAATGGGGGAGAGAATCAGGAGTTTAAAAGTAAAAAACTCATCAGTTGAGATAAAGACTATCTAATAACTAAAACACTCTAAACTAAATGATAACAATGCTAGTTAATTGTAACAAGAATGGGAACAATGATAATACAGCAATCAAAGTTATACTCAGCTCGTAAACAGCAGCCACTGGCCGTACGCCAGTGAAAACTCAAGAGGGGGTAAACCTCAGAAACCAAGACAGGCCACCATCACAAAGAAGAAGGGAAGGAATCAAAAAGGCGAAGAGGAAGGAGGGAGGGCTGATGGGGTCATCCCCTGCAAGCTCCCTGATTTATTGTGAGTGTGATGTTTATGGGATAGAATGCACTTTTATTGGTCAGCTTGGATCAAATCTGGATCATTTGTCCTAGGGTCACCTATCCCAAAGAGTTCCGGTCTTTCAGTTCCCCCCTTTCTCTTGTGCAGAGAGAAAAAAAAAAAAAACAACAAAAAAAAACCAACCTAAAAGAAACTGTAACCACAGGTATAGGTGAAGCCTTGAAAAATGTAGTTATTTGCCTGCAAGAATGAAAAATTAATAAAACCTTATCAGCTTCATAAGGAAAACAACTCCATCTCAGGCAAAGCTCCAATATTAACTTAAGTTCATTTAAAGGGAACACTACTGAAACACTAAAGGGGAGTTCTACAATTCAATCCTAGCAAAACCAGGACAGTGAGTTTAACAGGAACTAAAAAGTAAATGTAAACCAGTGTCATGGAATACTTTATATTTGGAAAAATTGAGTCAGCTATCTAATCTTCTGAGAAGAAGAATTATAAGGAAAGCTACTATCCCAAAAACATGCATGAATATGTAGGAATATTTGCATGCATGAGCATGTCTGCTCACCAGTGCAGGTTTATGTTATTTGTTCCATTTTCAGTCTATTTTAAATATTAGTTCAAAATATGATTTATAATAGTAACCTTACTGTGATCTTTGCTGGTGTCTAGGCCTTGTGTCTTATGTCAAAAAAGAATGGAGTGCCTCCATTTTTTCATTGTGTTTTAATGTTCTCCACCTGCACTTCCTCCAATATAATGAAGAATGGGACTCTAATATAGTACTGTAGAGCGTAAAATTTAGAGAAAGATAAAATTCTTAGGTATTTTTCAAAGTTTATGAACTGTGCACTGCAACAAATAAGGATGAAAATTAAACATTTAATAACTTCCTATTTTTAAGAAAGAACATTTTTTAGCAAGGAAAGACAAGAATGAATAATTTAGTTCCATCTGAAGTACATAGCCTTAATTAACAAAACACGGCTGCAGATACAGAATAGGAGACAAAACTCAGCCAACTTGTTCCATAAAAGATCCCTTTTGTCAGCTTGCTTCTAAAAACCAAGGTCTTTTTAGCAATGAAATTTTGATCATCTTGACACAGGAGCGCCAGAGTGGAGTGAGGCTGGTGGTGCCCTGATAGCCCTAACAGGGGGCTGCTTGGAGTGAGCTGGGTCTCTTTAGTTTGCAGAAGAGGAGACTGAGGAGAGACCTCATTCATGTTTATAAATATTTAAAGGGTGAGTGTAACGAGGATGGAGCCAGGCTCTTCTCGGTGACAAACAATGATAAGACAAGGGGTAATGGGCACAAGCTGGAACACAGGAGGTTCCACTTAAATTTGAGAAGAAACTTCTTCTCAGTGAGGGTGACAGAGCACTGGAACAGGCTGCCCAGAGAGGTTGTGGAGTCTCCTTCTCTGGAGACATTCAAAACCCGCCTGGACGCCTTCCTGTGCAACCTCATCTAGGTGTTCCTGCTCCGGCAGGGGGATTGGACTAGATGATCTTTTGAGGGCCCTTCCAATCCCTAACGTTCTGTGGTTCTGTGGTTCTGTGGTCCTCTCCCCTTCTTAACCACAATCGACCCCACTGGCACTCTGGTCTGGACTCTGCTCTGGAAACTAGCAGATGCTTTGAAAGGGAGCCCCTACAGGGAAGGTGGCAGTGACTCAGTCCCCCTCAAGGTATTAATAGCACAAAGTTAATTTTGTGTTCTAACTACTTCTGAACAAATTTTTTGCTGTGAAAGTTAAAATATGGTTTAAGAGTACATGCTTCTTTTCAAAAGATACCCTTTGCTTCAACTCTACTCAGGTGAAAGAGGTATGTGGGAAAGGGGCTACAACAGGAAGAAAAATGTGTGTGTGTGTGTGATGTGAAACGGTGGCTACAGGAGGAGAGGAAAAATACATGCAGAGAAATAAAGGGCTTACGAAAGAGAAGTGAAGGGTGCCTTAACTGTTTGCCATGCCCTGATAAGAAAAAATGGAGGTATTAAATCCAAACTTAAGTAGTGTTGTACTCCTTCACTGGTTTCTTTTGTTTGAGTATGTTTAAATCATCATAATGTACTACATACTGATAACTTGGGAGTAAAAGTGATGCAGTCTTAAAAAAAAAAAAAAGGAGAGAGGAGGTACTTTTTAGAAATATTTTAATTAATGCTGCCTTTGTACAGCATTTTCTATTTATCCATGGAACATTTAAAATCAAAAATATAACATTATGTGCAAAGAACATTATATTCAGAAATTGCCAGGAGTTCTCAATGCAGAGTGCTATGGGGACATAATAAACAACTTCAGTTTGTAAATGCTGGCACAGAGCAGTGTGGTAGTAAAAAGACAAACACTTGAAGACATGGAGTACACAGGGCAGTGAGAAATAGTGTTATTCTTTTCAATAACAATATAAGATTCAAAATGACAAAAGTGTCTAAAATAGTGACTGAATCTCATCTGTAACCATTTCCTCCAAAACATTTTCATTTTATTAACTGATGATATTAACAGGGCATGTGAACTGTTTTCCTTGTGAAAATGTTTGGATTTCTTTTAATATGACCTTAACTTTGGAGGTTTAATACTTAATTTAGGAGTAATTCAAGCATCCTTCATTCTGGGAACAGGTACAATGCTTTCTGTTCTAAACATATGAATATATTCAAATTTAAGTAGCTCCTTTATCACACCAGTAGGGATACAAATCAAAATAAATACTTTTTTTTCCAGTTCATGAGCTAAAGTATTTCCTCTTTGTGTAGAGATATGCTAAAAATAAAATCTCCAGGCAAATAACATCTCAAGGTTTTCTTACTGTATATGTTTGTGGTGAACTCCTGAATTGCCTAGTGAAAGTGCTTAAAGGCAGAAATTAAGGTTGTAAAAACAGTCTTTGACCAGGTACATTCTAATGCCTGAGTTTTGACATCGTAATGGTAAAGGTAGGATTTTTTTATAATTCTATAAATATAATTTATGTTAGTGTGTTCCAATTTGGAAGATAACTAGCTATCAGTGAGGGGAAATGTGAGAGACTGGTTGCAAAGGAAATACCATGTTTTCAAAAGAAAACAAATGAATTGCTAATATCTTGCTGGCTTTAGATCATATCACACTTCAGTAATAAAATCTAAGAACATATACACAAGGGAGATACGAAAAAGACAAAAAGGCTATAATGCTCTTGGAAATTTATCAGATAATATCAAGGCTAAAACTGTCTAAACATAAATTAATCTTATAAAAAGAGTTATTTAGTGTGTTGTATTGAACTTCCAACTCAATATTAGTCTTTTTTATTTGTATGTGTTATATTTTTGGTTTAATTTCCCAGCCAAACAGAAGGTGATTATGGTGTTATTAAGTAAACTGTAAAAATAGAAACTATAGTTAAAATGTAAAAACTTCTTATGACAAGGCTGATAACAGCAGTCAGAACCACAAACCATTGCTACGAATTCTGAACAGAACAGCTAAATTCCATACTGATAATATTATTGTTTTCTGAAAGAGATATTTGCCTGCAAAGCCAGCTCATTGTGTCAAGCCCAAATATGACTTTGAGCAATATTTTACCACCTCTTCATTTCATTCTTCTCCAGCATTCTCATTCTGCTACATGCAGAGCAAGTTTATACCTTTTTAGCAGGATAAGTCAAACAATTTACTTGGGGAAAATTCAATTTTTTTTTGGTCTTCATGTAAAATGTCTGTTATCTCTCTACTCTCACAACAACCCACAAAACAAACAATCCTCACCCAGTCATCACCACTTACTTTGTTGTGGTGTGGCAATTAACTTTTGGGTATTGTGTCAAGTATAAATTTTAGGTTCATTACCCTTTCCAGTGATATATTCCCAAGCAAAACTAATAGAAATAAATAAACAGTTAGAGGGCTGTATAGAAGGCTAGTTTTGGTAGCAGCATTGTCCCCTGTGGATGAGTAAACTGGCTACAATTTCATCCACCATGGCAAACGTAGCCCCATGCCACATAGGAGGTCGTGTCTTCTTTGTTAGAAGACTTTTGTTTACTCCACTGGGCTTTCTGCGCCCATGCAGGTTAGATGAAATTATGCCACTGACATTTGCAAACTTCAGATATCAATGTTAAAATGAAGATGCGTGGAGTTTCAATTAATCCTTTGGGACATTGTGTTTTCAGTTTTTAAGAAAGTGAAACTTAACCCATTTCACTGATTGCTATGCTCTTTTGAGGTAATATTCTCTCAGGGTCATTCTAAACTCAGCTCAGGTTCATCAGGATGTCCTGAAATATCATAAGCTTTTTCAGCAAACCAATCCAAAATATCATGTGGTAATAAAAATGAAATACAAATTTTTCCTGGGTTTAGCCTTTGCTATGAACATTATTCATAACTCTGCTGTGGACTGACAGATCTGTATTTCTGCTTTTCTTAGATTTATTTAACTAACCTTCGGTCACCTCTCTCTTCACATAAAGATCATGTAGAGCATGTTTTATGTGATTACTTTATCTATACAGTTAATTTAATTCTAGCAGGAATCATTTAAATGAAGTTTTGCAACATCTTTGAAGCAGTCTATAAAAAACCCTCTAATAGCGTCCCAGCTACCTAGAGAAGTTGCGGTGTAGCCTGAAAAACACCTTAATGACTATCAAAAAAGGCTGATTTGGGCATTTATATTACCTGCTTCTTGGACACAACAAAGTAGTTATAACATGTTTGTTCCTATTTCCTAAAAAAGATTTATAAAAATATTATTTTAAGTGAGCTAATGGAACTTCCTATTTTCTAACTTCCTATTATGAAGAGCCATACAGGAACCAGTGGGGGTTTTCAAATTCCTGAATTTTGTGGCAGACTAGTTGACTAACTTTTGCATTAGGTCTCTATATAAAGAGGAAAGAGGAGGAGAAATTCCTTGAGAGCATTATTCAGTCCATATTACTGAAGATCTTGCTTTGAGTTATTCTTTTGAGGATCACTGTGATTCTGTGATCTGCCTCCATTTCCTACAGAGTATACAGAAAAAAGCCACACAAAGTAGATGTTTAAGGTTGTGATGTAAATGCCCCTCATACTTCTCTCTCTGCAGTCAGAGGATCTACGATGTGTTTACTATAATGTTAATGTATCTCATGTATATCAAGAATTTCCAACCAAGATGGAAATCTCTGCAAAGAATTGATGAAACAAAGTCAGATTGATGAGTTCTGTGATGAAAAGTAGTTGTAGTTATTCTCAGCTGTAAAAATGGCTTCTTTTAACTTCCTTCTCTCCCAGTTCAATGGTACATTAACCTTCATAATTTGTATTTGTACCATCAGTTTAATTAAATTGAGGTGAATATTTGGAGGAGTATTTAGAAGCAGTAGCTCTTTAAAAAATATGTGTATCAATGAAATGGTAATGATGCATTTGTACCAAACAACTGTGCTTTTTAAAGAAAAATAATTGCTATAACTGATGTCTATTAACTATTAATATAAAATGTTTTTTCAGCAGTAAGTCAATGCTCAGTGAATTGATTACACAAAAAAAATATTTTTCCCAAAAGAAGAGAGTATTCTGCTTATTGTTCAATGTATTTTCATGCCAAATTAAGAAACAGAGCTTTCTTAATCTGAGTTTATTCTTTCCAAGTAATGTCATTTCAGATTTAGCAATTGTATATTCTGTTCTGTAGGAAATAACAGAAGATCGGGATCGATCACGACTGGATTCAATGGTGCTGTTAATTATGAAACTGGACCAGCTTGATCAGGATATCGAAAATGCTCTCAGTGCAGGCTCCTCCCCATCCAGCACCCCAACATACAAACGGAGGCATATACCTGTAAGTAATTTTGCTTAATCTTTCTTATTATCCCAAGAATCTGGTTTCTCTTCATTTTTTTTTCTTTCAGTCCTCACATTTATCAGATTCTTGGCTTCAGAACTAAAACTTGTTTTATAAAGTATTTGTAAGATATTTTTGTTTGTATAGATATATCTTTTGAAAGCAGTAATAGTGGCATCCATTGTTTCCTTTTGGGATCATTTCACAAATGAGAGCCTCAGAGCTCCCAGATGACTGAGAGAGAGATCAGCAAGATCCAGAAAATATCTGGCTCTCTAATTATCACTTACTGTAAATGCAGAGTCAGGGTCACATTACTCTCAGCATATTTCTGTGTGTCATTTGACATTAAGTAGAATTGAAAGTAAGTCTGAGCTACAGGTCTTGCTTTTCTGCTAGTGGGAGGGTCAATGAAATTTTGGCAGATGCACTTATGAAATCTTCTGTCATTCAAAACAAGATCTTGGTCAGAGCTTTAATGATTTAAATTTCTTTAATTTTATTTATTTAAATAAGATAAGTCCTTGCTGAGAGTAATCTGAAGGGAGACTAGACAGCTCACAAACATGATTGATGCGTTCTTTTTTCTGAAAAATGTTTACATGTGTAACTGTGAAGAACATGAAATGGCTGACCCAAGGTGTTTTCATGCAGGCTTCCTGTTAATTTCACCCATATGTGCTGTAGCTGTTTTTCAGTTTAAGAAACCTGATAAATACTGCCCCAAGATCTCTATGCTAACATTCAGGCCATTTGTTTTTGTTAGTGGTATATTTTAAATGAGAGGCTTTTTCTATTAAAGCCAGATTTCATTATTGCTGTATAGTCAAGTTAGTGGTCTGTAGGTGAGAAAAGCTGTATAAGATTCTGTGGGTTTGATCAGCTGAAGATTATATAATAAGTCAGTTTTAAAGGACATAACATTATTACAGTCTTAACAGTTAAACGTTTTCCCCCAGATATCAATGTTCTCAGTATCTCTTTGAGCACTGGTGGGAAAGGAAAGCTAAAATATGATGTTAACATCTGTTCTCTGTATATCACCAATGAGTGCCAGCATTTTAGCTAATTTCTTACAGCAATAAAGGGAGCTGGGGCAATCTGTATAAGTAAACTCCCATGATAATCAGAGGTGGTACCTGTTTCCATGCTGCAAAGCAGCCCTCCAGAAAGACAGCTTGCATTAAACATGGTATATGTGCTATTTATATACAATGATTTTCTATGAATTTTTGAGCCTTTGAGTATTAATAATCAGAAGATTAAAAGATATGTTTTTCAGGACACCTATGCATTTTTTTCCATTTTATGTTGGTTTTACAGTAACAAAGCATTTGAATGTGATGCAAAAACATGGGTAATGGGGCAGGGAGCAGGGTTCTGCACTGTGGCAGCATGGCTCTTCTAAGCAGGAGCTTCTAAGAGAAGCTGTATACAAGCTGACTTCTACAGAGGCTTTTCCATGGCTCTGCTGCTTTCCCAACGCTTCACACTGCAGAAGGACTCACTGGCAGGAAATATCTGACTCAAATGCATGGTCCTACCTAGAATGCAGCTTTGTCTCTAATTTCTTAACCGTTCTCAGACAAGAGCACACTCACGTACTTGGTGTAGAGGCTTTTGCCTAATCAGCAGCTTCAGTTTGTCAGACCAGAGACTTGACTGGAATTAATGAAACAAAGGGTTGCCATTTCTTTCCAGTTCAGGAGCAGAACCCCTGACATGCCTCTGCCCCATATTTCACCAATTCTAGAAACTTGGTATTAGGGAACTGAGGCTTTGTCTGCACAGAGTTGGCTGGGGTTAATAGTTCAGGATTTTTCTGTGTACCGTGTAGCTGTATTCACGCAGGCTGCATCTCAGCTAATAATCCTGACAGTATATGGCTGGTTCTGCACATAGCCAGCCTTTGCCAGATATGTGTCACAATTTATCTGCAAGCAGTATAATCCCTTCCCCTCACTCTACACAGTAAATTAAGCATGCGTGATATTTTACATCCTCAAAAATAAAAGAGGAAGAAATGTAGTATGTTTTTATTCTCAAAAGAGGAACGTAATCAGTGTCATTAAAAGTAAAGGCATTTTAACCAGAAATAGCATTTGGCTGATAAGTATCTGCTGATTCCAGAAAAACTCTACTAAGGAGCTGTACCTCTGAATTGTATAAACTGCTGGATGGTAATGTCATTTCAGCTGTGTAATGGTTTACAGATGTTCACTGAGCTTGCAAAGCTGCTGGAGGCAGAAGGTGGGAGCACACAGGAAATACTGAACATCAGAGAAAAATGTCAGACTTCTGCAGTCCCAAACTGATTTTTCTTACCTTGCATTCTAACATTTAGGGGAATTATAGCTTTGAGGTTAGTGGTGATTTATAATTTCAGAACAGCAGCTAATGCAAACCACCACATTGAAAAGGACAGCGAGTGTGTAGGTAATGGAAAAGAGTAAAGGGAATTACTCTTACACATAGAATTACACCTACATATTTCAGCCTATCTAAATATTCTGTTATTTAGAAGAACTAGATTTTATTTAATATTCACATTTACTTAAGAGACTTGCAACACTTTTTTTTAACAGAAAGTTGAATCTGGTTCTGAAAGTGGAGTGGATGCAGCTTCAGTAAGTTACTCACAAACAAACTTGTCTCCTAACATTCATGCTCCTGATCCAGCATCAGTAGCCAGCTCTGGAGCTAAACCAAAGGCTGGGGTGAGTACAGTGTAATGTTTTAACAACATTCATGGTATCAGGTTGGAAATGAAATAAAAGTGTTTTGTACTATTTACTACATGGATTGTATGCAGTATATGTGTGACACTGAAAAAAAGGACTAATAATGCAGGTTGTCTCAAAGTGCCATTTAGATGGCAAATAATCCTAGAAGTTTCACATTTAGAAACACACTATTGTCAGCTGATTATTATAATAAACTGAGTTTTTATGTGAGAAAATAAATTAATGGTGCTATTCCATTTTACTTTGAAAGATAAGGTTTCCTGAAACAGTATCACTTGGAACATTTCCTGAGTCTCATGGAAGATGCAGCCAGAGAAAAAGACGGTTAAATCATGTAGCCTGATTTAGGATGCCCAACTCAGTCACCCTAGTCCTCTTGAAAGGGTGGACTGTTGTGTACTGAAAGGAGAGGTATTACCCTACTGAAGGAGAATGTCATTCTAGGGCCAAATTTGGCAAGCAGTTTCACACGTTGAGGATCAGAGGGAAGCCTTTGAGCAGGCAGAACACTTTCCTGCAGGTGCCAGTGCACACAAAATGGAGAGGAAAGACAGGTTGGAGAGCTCAGAGATTGCAAGGAGCTCTTGTTAAGCTGTTAAAAAAGTGTTAAAACCATTGTACATAAAACAAGGTTTTCCTTATTATATAGTGTACAGATAAGTCCTTTAGGTTCTACCATTTCAGTCAAATGCTTGAAAGCAGCCAGTGGGGCTGCTCGCACATATTCCTTCTGTACATATTTGATGCATGTTGCTGCATTTTATGCCACTGACTTGGGAGACCAATTTCTCAAGCAGTCTGCTATGCAGTTTACTCCTCAGATTGGAGGCAATGGAGCTCTTATCCTTCTGTATCCATCCACAGATATATATATCTATCAGGTGCATGGTCCTTTATTTTGCCATTGTCCATCTACTGAAGAATCCTTCTTCATAATGCTTCAGCCATCAGCATGTGCAGAAGAGCTTGGATGTCCTAGAAACTCCTGTCTTACTTTCTGTTCCCTCTTGTGCTTGCGGTTTCCACTCCTCATGAAGCAGAGAAATCTAGGCTCTTCTAAACTTTGCCTAGGCTGAAAAGTCTTAACATAACCCCTGCTCCATATGTTCATGAATTCAGTTGCTGCTGCTAACTGAACTAGCAGAAAATCTAGGATAAAATATTAAAATTTAAAGTGTGGATAGCGTAAATATATACGTTTATAACAAGTTTATAAAAAGTAAAATAGAGGCCAACTGTCACATACTGCACTGCAATAATAGCAAGTTAAGTAATGCCTTCGATTGAGGCAGTAACAAAAGTTCTAATAAACATTTACATTTAGGATTGTTCACTTGTACAAAAATAAATTCACTAGTAATTTATCATCAGTGCATAACTATAGCAAGTAGAGAGTTCTGCACTCTGTCATTGCGTACAATGCAGCACGAATTCTCAAATCAGTACATATGCTATTCTGGGAGGTGATATGCCATTTTGCAAGATCCTGAGAAGAACACGGTCACACTTTAAGGTATTAAACATCCTGTTTAAATTTAGGTTTCTTTACTAATATTTGGGGAACACCTGGCTTAGCAGAAGTGTGGGTCACTTCCTTTGAAGTTAGATATTGTGTGTTAATTCACAGTTAATAAGTATTTGTTTGACTTTTGCTGTAGTAGATATATCATGCTGAACATATCTGTGAATATAGCTCTATTATACAGATTTTAATGTATATTATTTTGGAGAATTCCTTTCTTCTTTTTACTTTGTAGAGTAACTGTGAATATTCAAAAAATCTCTATTGATGTGTGGGTTGTGGAGCTACAATCCAAAGTCACATTTTGAGAACCTCTTTGATAAACAAAGCTAAATTTCCTCCAAACTCAACTCTCTTTCCCAAAGTTTTGCATGCTGCAACTCACCATACTCTATAGTGGGATTTGAGGATGGGATCTTTTTAGTAAGTGTATTCAGATAAAGGTCATGTTTTCATTTTTATCATAGTAGGTTTGATAAGTACAAAAATGTGGATGTTTTTTACTTGACTTTAGATCTTGTACAAATTAGGAAAAACAAGATTCTCTCAGATATGTTCTATTCCTTCTGGCTTTGGGCTTTCAGTTTGTTTTCACTGCGTACACTTCTGATCCACAGACTGAGTGCTGATCTGTGCTGTGGCTTCAAATGTTCAAAACTTCACCTGCCTCCCTATACGCAGTCAAACTTCATTTGAAAGCATAAGTTTTCTTGGAATACACTAGGAGAAAATAACTCTTTGTTCTTACCCTTGTGTGTCTCTAGCTCAGTTGTTCACCTGATCTGCATGGCTAGATAGTCTGCTGCTAGGTGCTTGACTGCCATCCCATACTGAGATAAAAGAAGTTCCCATAATCTCGTATTTATCATTAGAGTCTGCTCAGGATGAATTTTTTAAAAGGGCATAATGAATGGCATGTCCTTGAAACACTGCCCAGATCAGACATCAGGGATGTCTCTGCATAGACTATTTTCATGTAGAGATTACCTACAAAAATGCTCAAAGTGTAGTGTTCTGTCTGTAAGGCAGACTTTCTTCAGTTTCCTTTTTTCTTTTTTTTTAATCAAAGTAGCTTATGTAGTAATAGTTTTATTCTGCACTGGAAACTCAGCAAGCTACATTTTAATGGTAATGGACTGTTTCAAAGTTTTTACTTCCTTTTGGTGTTTGCAACTGTAGAACTTCAAGGACTCCAGATGCTTAGTCTCCAAGGAGAACTTATTTTGTTGTGTATATTAATAATATGTAAACATGAGTTCAACTGCAATTAGTAACTTTATTGAATGATATGTGGTATTTTTAAACAAACTATAGCAAACTGTTGACTGCATTAAAAGCAGACTGTACAACTAAAACACATGGGCAGACTCAAGGGGTGAGAATAATAAGACAAGGAGATATGAGTTCAAATCCAGTTCCTGATAAAGAACTTGGAAAAGACGTTAACTAGACAAGACCTTATCTTACAGATAGGAGATCTGTGTATAAATTAACTATGTCCATTCACGTTAATTCACGTTAATATCTAACAACATCACAATACGCTGGAATATCCGTAAACAGATTTTATAATCCTAGTGGAAATGATTCACTCATTGGTTTATGGAAACACAATACATTCTAAATTTTCATGGGCAAACTTTATGAAATGTTAAAGAAACTTCTCAGTAGCAGGGGTACTCTTCTTTGTATTTAATATTCAGTATCAATTATAATTTTCTTTGCAAATTAATAATAGATGTTCTTTTAAAGAAAATTGGGAGGGTATTTACATAAAGAAGTTATTTAACATTTCACTAAAATTCTCTTATGGACAGTCAAATCTATTCTTGTTAGTGTGAATGCTTGTGTACAGTACATATATAAAAAAGCATATACATGTGTACATATGCACACATACTGCATACAGGCATGACAAAGAAGAACAGGATTCTGCTCATATGGAAAGCTATTTCTATAGAAAGATATTTCTATGATTCTGCAGGGTACAGCATGAAAGCCTTTGATATGCAGATGTACAAGGTATTTTGGGTTTATGAAAATTATACAGTTGAATAATCTTCATCCTAAATTTAGGAATCTGCCACCATTATATTTCATGATTAGGGCAAAATCACATAATGTGTTCGATAGAGTCTTTGGGCAACAGTATAACAACTAACTCAAAATGTGCATGTTTGGCAAGGTGCATAAGTGAACAGTCCTTGAGAAATAAGGATTCACATGATTGAACAGGTGCATTTCCCACATAATTTATGATAAGATAGTAAGAAATGTTTTTGGCAACTTTATATTACTTATGTTTACAGAGTAAAGAATGTTCATGCTTCTATTATAAGCACATCTCTATGTTCTGGGTCTTTATTCACCAGTCTCCAAAACAGACAATGATTTTTTAATATTAACACTCAAATATATATACTTGGCAAGCATTAATCACATGGGAGTAGAAACCAGCTTAAAAAAATGCGAAATCAACAGTCTTTTGCCCGAATGGTCATGAGAAATACTAGAAAATGGGAGTGTCTGGTCTGGATTTGGAGAGCAAAGAATGTAAATATCCTGTATGTTGTTGCCTTCTACAAACTAATGCCACACATCTGGACACTTAAAACGTCCACAATAAAGACAAGAAAATATTTATTTTTCAATTTGGCCTGATTATTATAAAAACAATATGTGCATACAGAATTTAAAATGTATTTTAATAAAAAAAGATAAGTTACAATAGCCTTCTCCAGCATCCAGTTAAAAGCTAACTAGTTAAAGAAAGCTTGAATCAATTATCGTTGTCTTTTTTTTTTTCTAAATATAAAAAATTGGCTAAAGGACAATAGCATCTAAGGTCTTAAAGTTGTGGCCAAATTTTTGTCCTTGAACACCTGCTCTGCAAAGCCTATTTTCTGTTCAGGTGAAAAAAAACCAGCCATGATTATTTTCTACTGCTTTTCTTGGCAGCACTATCCCTGTTGCTTCAACAGTGTCCCACTTAGCCTTAATCACACTGCTCAAAGGTAATCAGAAATCTTTTATCACCAGCATAGCTGGTATCTAGGAGAAGATTGTTTTTCAGATTAGATGTAATGACTCGTTTAAAATGCATTCATTTCTCAAAGTGATTTCAGGTACCAGTTATGCCTGCAAGTACAGAATTATCTGGTCTGGCTATGCACTAGAATGGGACTCAGGTGCAGCTACCAGGTAACAATTTTGTAAACTGTTCATTTGTATGTACTAAAATTATTTAGCCTTTCACATATCCTTTTGATTCATACTATATCTTTGAATTTCAGCTGTTAAGAGAAATCCAAATCATTCTGTGAAGAATAATTTATAGAGTGGTAGATCTAAAAATAGAGTTCAAGTTTCTTGCTACTTTACTACACTGTTTTTTAAATTATGAAATGAAGTTAAAATTTATGGTAAGTACAAGGAAACTTTGATTTCAAAATTAAATATTCAGAAAGAGGAATTATCAGGGCAGCAACTGTTCAAAATGTTTACATTTCCCAATGCATTATGTTTTATAGTAAACATAATGAACTATGAGGTGTGCAGACACACACAGTATTTCAATGAACTTGCGCAGGCAAATTTTTCACAGTGGGTCATGCCACCGGAAAGGTGATAGGTTTTGGTCTTGCTGAATCATACCTTTATTTTATATTTACTTATTTATTTATTAAAGTCTTCAAACCACTTTTCTAAATTTTGCTGATATTATGGTGTTCTTTGAATTCTTATTTTACTCGAGCAAAACTGGAATTTATTTCGATAAGCATTAGGGAGAAAGACTCCTACTATGCAACATGAATTAAAATATTGTTTCTTTAAAATTTAAGAATTTTTACAAATAGAAGATGAGAAAAGACTTCAGGATCTGACCATGTTGATTAAGTTAGTATTGCCTTTCATATCTGTGTTTAGATAAAGTGTTTTAGAAGACAGGAAGACAATTAATTATGAAAGTGAATTTTAACACAATCACAATTTCATTTGAATCCTAACAGCCTGTTATTTCTCCCTGCAAAAACTTATTTTTAAACATTGCTATGATGTTACATTTGCCAATGACATAGTAAGTAATGGCAGGATTATGCTGTGTTTCTTACATGGACCTCTCAAAATTTTTCTTTGACTCTGGCTTGTTCCCCAAAGAGACCTGTGTTCTGTTTTAGGTATAACTTCATATGTTAACTCCAAGTGTATTTTACTTTTTCTCAAATGAAAGCAGCAGCATACTTCAAATGGCAGAGGTGCTTTTTGTTCTATGAAGTCTTGTAAGCATCAGAAATCTTACAGCTGAGCACTTCATTTTGCAGTGATGGTAAGCTACTCTTAGAATTTGAACCAAAACCACTGACTCCAGTTACGACATCTTTGACAGTGCTGCTGTGGTCAGGGACAAGCTCTCTCTCTCCCTTACTGTTCCTCAGTATTGACTCCTGAGTGACCAAAGTGTATGGAAATTCTCAGTGCAATAAAAGGTTGGCCATTTCATATAGCTACAGTATGACCCAGGAAATACATATATTAGGCTGCCCACTTTTGTTTCCAAGTTCAGTCCCAACACAATATTGGAAATATAAATGAATACCCAGCTTGCAAAGTGTTAAGCATGAAGACTTCTGAGTTTTTCCAAGATGTGAAGTTGTATATCTACATTTCTCTCTCCTCTTGCAAGTCGTTTATAGCAACTGTGCTTATATGCAGGTTTTTTTCTCATGTTTTCCTCCTTTATGTACAGTTTCTGACACTGTCTTGAACACTGTATCAGTCTGGTTATGTACGATAACCCTTTTCATAAATGAAAACAAAAATTTATTACTCCTTCAGCAGTAGCATTGTTAATTGTACTATTTCTAAAGTACATTTTTTCACTGTATGCTGCCATCTGCTGCCTCGCTCTTGTAAGTGAAAGGCCCTGGCAAGGGTCATCAGGTATTTACACCAACCACATCAAGCAGTCATGCTGACAAAATAATTTCATAATCAAGCATACAGACTTTTCATCTTTTAAAAAAACCAAACAAACAAACAAAAAACCAACAAACCCAACAAACAAACAAAAACCCCAACAAACAAAAAAACAAACAAAAACTTTTCATCTTGTCGAGATGCATTCCAAATATTTATAAGATATGATAGACTAAAGGTTGACAGTTTTCTGTGGGAATGAATTTAAAATGTTGAAAAATTTCTACCTAAAAAGAATTGATTTTACAATCTTAATGGACTTAAGATGTTTGGAAGATTTTTAGATTAATCCCTTGAACTGTAAATTCCTCATTGTATATTCACACATTCAATACTTTACTTGTACATTAAGTGCTGGTATTTATAAAAATCATATTCCATTTTCAGACAGCTACTGATACAACATAATATAACAATTGCATATATACCACCACAGGAGGCATTTGAGTTCAAGAGCATTAAGTTTGTTGTACTAGAGTGCTATGGTTCCTCTTGGCATTTTGCTTATTGCTTCAAGTGGGCCCAACTGGTAGGAAAAAATGCAGAACATTGCACAGCCTCCCTGGAAGATAGCAAAATCTGGAGTGGTTTTCACTTTTCACATTTTATTCAAGCCTGTTGTGTTTTAGAATAGGAAACTTCTTGTTCTCTGCAAGAAAAATTCACATTAAGCTAATAATCATACCTGAAGTTGCCAATATTCAAGTAGATCAGTAGAAAAGGGTAAACAAGGGTGTATTTGTATTTATATTTTAAGGTATCATGCTTAAATGTGTTACAGTCTAATGTGTTATGGTTATGCCTGCCTATAACCTAACAGGATAAGAGGTTAAAATTCTTCAGGATCAGCTCAGACCTGTGAACACATCTTGCATCTTTTCTGCATAAGCAACAAAAAAAAAATGCTGAGGGAATTATAATTTCTGGTCACTTACAGGAATGTTGCTGTGGTAGGGAATCTAAAAACTGCAGTCCAGGCTCTCTGACATCCTGTTTGCATTTGGGCCTTGGCAAGATGATTCCCAAACCCCTCATAAAGGAGGGATAAATCATGTGTTGCACTACTATTTCTTTGCTGCAAGTCAGAGTTACTGACGCTTGGAATGAAATCTGTTATGTTCTTGTACATTAGCATTCCGTTTATCGGTACTGCCATATTTATGTTTGAGAAATGGAAACTGAAATCTGTGACTGGACATATTTTATTGTGCAGCTCTCAGGTCCAGTATCCTTCTATATAGTCCAAATTTAAATACTCTGGTCTTAATAGCAGGAAATCATTCATGTCTTTGTTAAATGACCATAAGCAGATGCAGAGAAAGTGAGCTTTCCTGGTTGTATGAGAACAAATCATATGAACGTCAATCATATGAATCATATGAGATCATACAATTTACAGTTTCAGACTCAGTTTAGTTTGCTTCTTTAAATCTAATTCTGCAATCAGTTAAATGCATTTTTTCACAGAAGTAAATCTACCTAAATCAACAAGATACTGCATGTCAGAAGCGTCACATGCATGCGTAGGTGGATAGGATTGTTACAGAATTAAGGCCTTGTGTCAGAGCTAAAAGGATTACTGATCAGAATGAATTACCACAAAGACACATAATACTCCTTCCCAGTGCCATGTGCCTAGTTTCCTAAAAAATACACAGAGAAAAATCATAAGTTACCTTTCCCAAACATCAGGAAGCTTCCTTCATTTCTGCTATGACTCTATTCAAAGAGTTGACTTGTGCTTATTGATTAAGAAGTAACAGTTATGTACCCCAGGGACAGCCTGATGTTGCATTTGGTCTCATGATGTAAATGAGAGTCATGTGTCCTCCAGCTCCATGAAGGATGATGCCAAGAAGAATTGCTGGTGTCCCATCTTACAGAAGTCAAGATAAACAGTTCTGTGTGTCAATTATTTGACTGCCACAATGCACCAGTAAGATAACATCGTGACTTCAGTCCTCACAAGAACTGTGTGGTCTAAAAGATGTGTCAGACTGCTGCATAAAAATGGTGATAAGCTGAATTTCAGCAAAACAAGAGTCTGGAATACAGGAATATCCTAAGAGCTGGAATGTGAAATACAAGAGTTCAGTATGATACTCTAAACTGCTGTGAAACTAGGGAAAAAGTGACATCTTCCTAGCTTATGAATAGAGATGTTCTAGAAAAACATACCAGTAGTAAAGAACAAATTACTCAGAGCATTTCTTTTGGATTTCAGTACTTTTTGAAAACTAAGGAGTATGATAGCCAAAAAAACCTGACCACACCAACTTATGATTCTGCCTCTGACTTACTGCTAGGCATCCTAAGATTGTCTAGGAAACCACTGAGGCTCACTCTACAAACAGGTAAACATTGGCAAAAAAAAATTTAGGAAAAATTACAACATTTTTTTAAATGTACCACTATTTTTAAAATGAGGAATGTACCCTTTGATGCAAAATTAAACAAATAATATGGTTTAAGTATTGCAAAAAGCATTTGTGACCATGGGTCCATATCTTGAATAACATAGTTCAATCTTTGTTATTTGAAAACTGGTATTAATGAAAGTTCATGTGACAGATTACTGGCTCAGGGTGTTGGGAAATGACTGTTCTATATAATATCTAATAAAAAGATTGGGATGCGTAAATAAATCTGTTTTAATAAATTGTTAGTCTATTTTTCAGTCGATATTTAGAAATTATACATTGTGACTTTGATAACTAGATACTTTGACAGAAAAAAAAAGTGTAAGTGAACATTCATAAGTCGTCTATTGGCTGGCATGTTGTTCCCAAAGTGTTGTTTATATTTTGAAAGGAAAGAAGTATGCAGACAGCAATTTGGAAGTGGAAAAAAAGTTGGTTTATCTATTAACTATGGATAAAATAAACTGTTTAGTTATTTGCACCCCTTTCAATCAAATAGAGGCCTCTCATGGTGTCCCTCTTACTGCCAGGTGCCTTGTTTTTCTACAGTGGTTTGTGGATATGCTCATACTGTCTCATTTGCTAGCACATTCCAGGTGAAAATTATAAATAAATTACTTATTTCTTCTAAAAGCTATTTGTAACCATTAGGTTAAAGGATTAACTTTAGTATTAGGGTGATGGAAACAGTGCATGGAAATTGAAATTCCCTTAGTTTGTGACAAAGTGCCTAAAGAACTTTCAAAACTTAGCATGTAACAAATTTTATATGGGCTTGCATCGACACTATGTTGAATATTCTGTTTTATCAGCCATAGGCTGGTTTTGCAGACTAGCTGTGTTGAGGACAAGGATTCAGTCTGCTTTATTAGATAAAAACATGTGAAGGAATCATAGAATCATAGAATGGTTTGGGGAAGCTTCATAAGTAATCTTTCTCTCACATAAAATCAGTAGAAGGCTCAGTTTCACTAGAAAACAGTCAGTTCGAGGGCTGTGAGTGGAAAAATGTTGAAAAAGATGTATACACTAATCAGTAAGCAGTTTCATTAATGGAATTTTTTGTTGTTATAATGCAGAGGTGTATACGTCTGAATGGGGTTGCATTAGTTTTGGTATGAGCCAACACTTGCAAAATAGATCACTCCAGGAGATGATTGGTATAGGTTAGGTACATAGAGGGTAAATGCTTACTACTTAAAAACAAAGAACAATCTTTTTTTAAGGTTAACTCTGTAGAATTTATTGATATTCTGGAAGATAAAAGTAAATTGATCTCAAAAAGTGCTTGGACATTTTTTGAGGAAAAGTGTATAACCCATGAGAACAGCAGGTAGAAGCTTCTGCTCATTATCATTACAGTCTTAATGTCAGTTATGGGATGAAATCCTAATGCAGGACTTGCATTGGATTCAAGAGCCACAATTTGCCAACCTCTTCTGTTGGGCTTGTTGTTTGCAGTATATACATGCCCTGTAGCTGCCATTGTCATTGCCTTGTTTTTGTACACATCCTCTAATATACTGCTGGTCTCAGGGAGAGAAAAATAGTCTAGATTGACCCAGTATAACTGTAGACATGCTCTGAACCATAGACAGCTGGACATGGAAGCCCTTACGTGGGCTATTTCTCTTACATGGGAGCTATTTCTCTTGCATAGAGCTTTATCTCGATATAATTTCTTCAGGTGAGACATGCCTTCTCTGTTTAATACCTTATAGAACATTTTAGAGCAAGTCATAAATACCAAACAGTACTGGGAAACTTCGATAAAAAGAATGAATCTGAAATCTTCTGTTAAAATTGTACTGAGATACATTGCATCAGTTACTGCATCTGTACATCTCATCATTTTTAGAATTCTGTCTCTTTGAAAGGAAATAATTGGAAGATATGGTAGGGGATAAATTTCACCACATGCAGAAGACTAGCATAAGAATTTTTAATGATCTAAGTCCTTAAAATAGTGTTGAAGAGCATCTTACTCTGTTGAAATGAGCAGGATACATTCTGTGTAAAAGCCTTTAATAAACACCATGGAAACATAAATACTTCTAGATTTGTGACTGTTTCCACCCTGTTCAGTAATAACTCAACAAAATATCTCAAAGACTTCAGAATAAAAGAGAGAGGATTCCAGAAAAGGTCAGTAGGTCCCCTTGCTGGACAGTATGAAGCAGTGGAAAGCAAGAGAGCTGCTCAAAGGCTTGCTGCAGAGAGCTAGGTTGCAGATTTTCTGGGAAAAAATCTCAGGAGTTCATTTGTAAGGTAATGCTGGTTTAGGAGAGCAGCTGTGTCCCAAGCAGTACTGCTTTTTTTCTCCTGTTTTGCATGACATTCATACAAGGAGGGTATTCAGATAATCCAGCTGTTCCATGCTAGTATTGCTGTGCAGAGCAGGTGAGATGTGCTATGACTGCAGGTATAGCAATCACATTTGAGCTGCTTAAATACTACCAATAAACCTATGGCTTTGAGCATCCACTGTGTTAACCCCTAAAGGGATAGTAACTACTAGTGGCTATTTAAAGTGATAGTAAATTTATGTCCTGAATTGTTTGATTTTTTGTAAAATGGTGTTACTTACTGTAAAAGTGCTTTCAACTAATCTCCTAATATTCATATCCAAAATTTTGGTGCTTGATGGGACTTTGGCCTATGTTGAGATGTTATGAAATTTGAATGCCTTTTGGCAGAATTGTGTATAAAAAAACCAGAAAAGAGCAGAATGATTTTAAAATTATGCTTTACTTTAGCTTAGCTATGTTCCTGAATCTTTAAAGTTATTTTTTTTCTCTGTCTTCTAACTTTTTTCCTTTTTTCTTGGTTTTTATCTTTCTTTTTCTATTTCTCCTTTTATCCTTTTCTGGTGATGGTGATGGTGGTGGTGGTGGTGGTTGTTGTTGTTGTTATCATTATTATTATTATTATCTCCTCTTTTTCTTCCAGTTTCTTTGACTTTTCCACCTTCCTGACATTTATTTTGGATCTGCATCTTTAATAAAAGTCAGGAGAATATTAACACCAAATCATACCCACTCACTTTGTCTTCCCTGTGGTCCATGCATATCTTTCACCAGATCAGTCCCAGCAAGATCACTGACATGGTTGTACAGACAGAGCTTTGCCTATCCTATAAGCATTTGAATTACTTCTCCTCCTTCTATGTGCAGCTGGATAACATGTCTACCTGTGACTTGAACATGGTAGAATATCAGCATTTATAGCAAATATAGGTACCAGATGCTTTCCAGGCCATGGGCTGAAGACCAGTGCCTTTAGGGGACTAGGAAATCACTAAAAATTGTTGTTTATGCTGTCAGTCTTTTAGTACTGAAATCGGCTTCCATGGGTCCATATCTCCACTTGCAGCTAAGTGGGTATTTTAAGTGTGCTATCAGCTAAGTGATTTCGGGGGGATTTGTGATGTCTGAGGTAATGTGCATTTAGCTGAAGAGAGAATATGCGAAACCTCAAGAAAGAAAAGCTGTATTAAAGGGGAAAGAAACAATGTAATATGTAAATATGCATTTTGGTGAGAATTTCCCGTGTTTTATCTAAGAAAGGATTTCAGGCTTGAGTCCAAGACAAGTAAGGAAGTGCACAACGAGGGGATGAAGACACAGAATTTGAGTTAGAAAAATAGTGACAACAGTTTAATCTCTCTGCCAGCAGATGGAGAGCACAGGAAAGTAGAAGCACACACATGAAGAAAAAAAGAAAAAAAACTTGACATCAGCTTCTTTAAGGGGGTGAGAGATGAAAGAAGAAAAAAGAAAGAAGGTGGGGAGCAGGAAGCAGATTGCAAGTAGGAGAAAATAGCAAGTATTGGATTCTAAAGAGTAAAGAGGAAATGACAAGACCAATATCAGCTCAGTCAAATCAGCTTGTTGGTAGTGAATAAATATCTAGATTATCTTCTTTCATGCCTCATACACAGTATTCTGTACTCCTGGAACATGGTTTGAAAATGTGGCAAGAATTGTTTACATTACTGGAAGGGGAGAAATCCATGTCTGCCTTTTCAAGCACTTTTCCAGACACAGACATGCCATGAGTGACATCATGGAAAATAATTTCTTCTTGTCCTTTGCATAGGCCTCTCTCATAAGGAATTCTCTTGCTCTTGTGCTCTCTTTTTCCTTTTCTCTTGCACTCACTATCTCTTGCTCTCTGCTATGTCTCACTTTGTGCTTCCTTTCTCTTTCCTTTTTTTTTTTCCTTGGCTATTCAAAGCCAGGGTGGGAGCAAGGGAACTGGTTAGCTCTCTGTTTAATAGTTGAAAGAGGTTGGTTTGGGGTTTTTTAATGCACAAAATTCCTTTCAGTGAGACATGCCACACATTCTGATCTCTCCCCTTCAGGCAGTTACACACTATTAAATATGGGGTTGGAAATGACACGTGTCTGGAAATACAGAAATGAAGCAACCTTCCACTTTCTGCACTGCGCTATACAATGAAGGTGTTGTTAATTGTTAGTTGACTGCCATGGACTTCTAGTTTGTTGGGCATTCTATAAATAGAAACTGTACATTCCAGTGTGCTGCCACTTTTTATTTTCTCCAGATTAACAGTCATACTTTGAAGTTTTCTGTGGTCCAAAATAGAGATTAGCAAAGTTTTTAGTTTGTCTGTTTTTATTCCCTAAAACATAGGTTGCACTCTGGATTTCTTTTCTATGTACCTTCTCTTACCATCTTTATGGTATTTTTTTGTACTATCCCTGTTTTAAAAGACAAGTAAAATCCAAACAACCTATAATGGTACTTGAGGTATTCCCTGAATTCTACAATGCAATAAATAGTGAAATATTATTATTGTATATTAAATAATACTGCATACATTACATGGAGATTAACAGTTAATGTATTGCCACAGAATGACAAACAGGGTGCTGCTGGAGATGGAAAGCAGGGAGATCCTTCCGTCTTCCAAAGTCATTCTGAAGTTTTGGGTTCCCACTCTGAGAATACAAAGTTGTATGCATATGAATGGCACTAAACTGGGAAGTTCATTCTTCCATAGTGGTTCTTAGGTGAACAAAAACCTCACATGGCAGGCAGTCAGTGAGGAATTGGAAGCCATTGAGACTGAAGACTGCAATGTGAAAACAAAGCAGCATTTCATTTCAGAAAAGGGACAGGAATAAGTGACAGAATTCTCTCTCAGTAGTCCATGATCCTGCAGAATGCTACCACTCTCTTTACAAAGCTGTAACTCTCAGTCCAACATATTTTATATTGCAGTAGTATAGCCTTAGAAGTGTTCAATGCAGTCTACAAGTATTGATGAGCAATTCTGAGATTAGATAAATGTTGAGATTAAATATACTGTTTCTTTAAAATGTGATGAGTTTCAAAGCACTTCAAATGATTGACCAAGATACATCTCCTTGAAAGCCTGAAGGAACTTTAAGAAAACAGTATCTAAAATTCAGCATTTGCTACAATTGGCAGGTTAGATGATCTTTAGAAGTCCCTTCCAACCCAACCCATTCTATGATTCTATGATTCTATGGTTCTACAAGTGAACTTAAGTATAGACCTTTCAGCTGAACAGGAGCATTGAGTTTATTTTCATAATAAACTCACATGGTTGATATGTTGAATGAACAAAAAAGTTCAGTAATTCAGTACCTACTGGAGAATTAGTGGGGTGATAGGCATAAGGCAGATTAAAAACAATAAAAGTTATAGAAAGTTAGACAAGCACTTTTATACCCAGATTCCAAACCATTAAAACTGAAATATGTTGGCTCATTGTGGAGCTTTGTTACATGGTCACATGTAATTTTTCTAATTCTTCTTTTGCTGCTTTGCTAATACAAAAGCAGTTCAAGAAAGATCTGGTTTTGCTGTTGCCATCAGGGAGTGATGTTTCAACATGCTCAGGGATTTAAGTGTGTCTTAAGACCACTGTATTCTTAGGAGTGGAAAAAATCTTTCATGAGTTTCATGTATTTTAGAATGTTCTGTGGATAATCTCTTGAACATACAGAAAGTGTAAGAGAGGAAAATCAGAGCACATAGACTCTATGTTAAGAAAAGATAGGCATAAGACATATTTTTAAAAATTCAGATATTTTGGATATCTGGAAGCCATCCTGCACTTCAGGAGAATATGTAATTATACAAAATTGTTTTCTTAATTGAGCCACTATTTAATAATTCCTGCATATTACTAGAAGGGGTAATTTTTAAAAACCATTTAGATGTTTAAAGGGCAGAAGTAGACAGCTGCTGAGCTGAACTAATACAAGGGACTTGTCAATTGCATCTCATGCAACCTACAGGACTAAGATGGTTTCCAGGAATGAAAACCTTGTTGCTGTATCTACTTGTGTTATCTCTGTAGCTGAACAGTTTTCACTAAGTTTTATGTTTCTGAATTAGTTTTGGTAATGTCTTGCCTATGAATTCAGTAATCTGACTGTAGACACTGAAAACCTTAGCATGAGTGCTTCTCCAAAACTCCTTTCTAGAATGAGAAATTCTCCAGGAACTACCCCGGCTAAGGAAGCAGAAAGGCAGAAGAATGAAATTCTTCCTATGATTATTTTATTACTTGATCCTGGTTGCTCAGGAAAAGGGTAGGGTGAGAGGAAAGGGAGAATGGATGTTAAAATACACGCTACAAGTAGGAACTACCTTTTTGCAGGTAAAGATCAGGAGAGAAGCACTAGGACTATTTAGATGAATCTGACTAGGTTTACATCTCAAAGTATGTTGAAAGATGTCACAGGTCTCATATTAAATATTTTAATAGAGAGAGCTTTTCTCATTTGAAGTGAGTTGCCTCTTTCCAAGAAATATAGACAAGCTTAATACTTTATTTTATGACTCCTGCACACTTTTTTTATTTACATATCTACTTATCACTGAAAATTTTTAGTTCCTTAAGTATTCCATTGCAGCACTCAGGCCACCTCAATGGCAGAAAAATAATTTACAAGAAAAAAGGAGCCCAAGGAGTTATATGTTCTCTTCCCTGTACTTTTGAGGAGGAAGAACTTATGATTTCTGCCAAAGGCATAAGTTCTGCCTTGAAAGCAAAATTCACAGCAAAATTTTCAGAAGTCTAATTGTCTTAATATTAAAACCGTCTTTTGTATGTAACCTGCACATTTGGTAGTCAGTGAGGTTAGACTTATAAGTACTTTCGAAAGTGGGCGGCTCCTCTTCTTTTCTTCTTTTTCTTTTCGTCTTTCAAAGATATTTGCACTTTTCTGAAGTAGTTTTTCCCTTCATTCATCTGAAAACAACACACAGTACTAGATTCAAAGTAGAGTTTTCTCAATGAAAGGCTGAAATTTGTGCACACATAGAATGCAGGTAGTTTTTCCAAACAAAGTGCTACGATAGAGAATCTCTGATAATGTTTCCCTGCTCTATATGATATTTATAGGAATAATTTCTTTTTTTTCCTTTTTCTTTTTTTTTTTGGTGAGTCCTTTGACACACCTAGTGGAAAATGTTTAGCTGATAGATGAGATTATTTGCCAAAGGAATTTTGAAGACTGAGAACATTTGGGGAGTGAGACCTTGAGTCACTGAGACAGACCTGATCTGTCTTGTAACTTTATTCAGAATTTCACAATCCTTGCTAAACTGCAAGATAAGGGCCAAAGGCAACAAACCAGCAGAAGCCGACTCAGAATGTGCCAAAGTTCATAGAACGGTTGCTTCAGGCTGGAGTTTGTTGACCCTTAATCACTCGAGGTCATCAGCAGTTCTGCTGCAGGGCCCTGCAGAACGTGAATCCAATCAGATCTCCTGCTGCTGCTGTCCAGGCTACCGGGTGGAGTGAAAACTGCAATACATGAATTCCAAGGCAGCGTTTCATGGGTGTCTGCCTATCAGCATGCTCTGGTGGACTGCCATCCTTGTGTAACACTTGTGTTTTCTAATTCTAAACTTCCTTAATCTCTTGCAAATTATGTAGGTGGAGTTAATCACAGCACAGGCAGAAGATCCCTTCCAGTTAGCATACCTTTTGCTCTTTCAGTACTCTGTTTTGCCATTAATTGATACTAGCGTAAGCATGTACTTACATAGTTTAAGTTTCAAATCATTTTTTGTTAAGTCACAGTGATAACATTGTCAAGAAATGCCCTTTTCCTTTTAAGTATCCTTTGACTACTAGTATTAGCTTTAATGACCATGTTGCAGTGACTATGCTAAATAAATGGCATTTCAGACCCTAATCTTGCAACAAATTAGGCATGTAAGCATGCTCAGACAAAAACATGCCTCAGTCTTGTGATCCATGACTTGTAGAGTAGTAACTACTAAGGAATATTAACTAGTTTAACAATTATTCCATTCATGGCATAATAAAATCATTAACGCATATTTTTATGGGTTCTATCATACAATTGGGCAGCTCACAAGTTTTGACAGAAGTCCTCTTCATGGCTGTGATAGAACTTTAGAAAATACCTCATTCCTAGAAGCTAAAGAGGCAGTTTAGTGTAATCCATCCTGCACATAAAATCTTTCCACTGTCTTCAAAAGCTCCAGAATGTCAGTAATTTTCATAATCCTCTTATATATGAAACAGGCAAAAGAGAGAGGAGGCGTAAGAGCATATTGGCCTCTGGAGCAGCTGTGAGCCTCAGGGACTGAGTGTTTGGAAACCTTCAGAAGTGGATGATCCTTGAGAGGAAACTGGAACTGGGAGAAAAGGAAAGGACTACAACAGTTCATGTTTCTCTACAAATTAAAAGATTAAACAGTTCATAAAGATGATAATCTGGTCATTGCTACAGCTCCTAGAAATATCAGAAAAGGATATAAATATTTCTTTGGAATTAATCTGTCAGCACTACTGTGCCTTTTAAAGAAAAAATTTCTAGAGAAAAAACCATTCTAGAATCTGCATATGTTTTGGATTATGAAATCCTAGATGCTTCAGAAAAATACTCATAAGGTAACATTCACAGTTGCAGGTAAAACTGGAATATTGGAGACTGGATTCCTCCATGGTTTTCCTCATAAGGACTTTACCCACATACATCAGCAAAGCTATCTCATTAACTGTTCCAAATTATTTCTGTAGTGTACTCTTCTGCTAGGGTATCTGAAAAAGTTTGATATCACTCAAGATCCTAGTGTTCCCAGACCACTTAAAAAAACATTTATATGACACAAATTATGATTTTCCTTGCACTCCCACATCAGTCTTCATAAGGACTCTTGCTTTATACTGGTTACATTCCTTCTGGTGTATGGATAATTCTTCTGCCCTGTTTCTACAGGATCTTGCACAATAAGGTCGTGGTCCAAGTCTGTGGCTTTTGAGTGCTTCAGTAATACAGATAATTTTGTCACCACTTAAAAATAGGTTTGTGAAGCGTAAGTATGTCTGATCTTGATGAGAAAGAAAGCAAAAATACTAGCAGGCTATCAATATCACCATTATTCTTATTTTTTAAATTGCTGCAAGTATGCTGTTAAATTTCCGTAACAGTCCTACTTCAAGAAGTTTTCAGTCTGAAGACTAAGGTAAGACAGTTCATGCTGGGAGATAGACTAAAAAGCCTAGAATTATTAGTGAGTAAAACATTTTCTAAAACATTTTTTCATTATCTTCTCTTCAAATAACAATGGGCTATGGACAGCATTTGGCATGGGAAGGGAAGCTTATAAGTCTTTGGGGAAGTAATATTTCAGAAAAATCAATCTCTCTGACCAATCTGTCAAAATAACAATCAGAAACAGGGAACAAGAGAATAGCAATGAAGGTGCTGATTTGAAGTGTGTTGGGTTCAAATATGAAGATGGTAACACATAATTTCCATCTGAAATTGGTAGGTCTTGATTATCTCTACAAATGAATATGAAAATGAAACCAGATTTAGACAGCAAATACAATGAGTAATTTGTATTTTGAAAGATGGAAATTGCATAGTAAAAGTATCATTCTAGGAACACATATGAAATACATAACTGTGATAGGTAAGTGTAAATTAAAAACTAGTTAGGAAGTTTAAATACAAGGGTGTTTTTATTGGTACAATATGGACTGAGGAAAAAAAAACTTGCAAGTATTTTTGTCTGTCTGATTTTTCTCTCTAAAGATTCTCTCTCCTAGCTATTAGAGAGTGGCTTTTTATCACTAATCTGTGGGAATAAATTATACTTTTATCTTCAAAATCATTGTCATCTACAGGCTGATAACCTTTAAGACTTACTGGGATAAAAAACTGGCATGCTTTTGTATTCCCTGTTGTCTTGTGGTCCGACAGTACTATAAACCATTTCTACCCAAAAATACACAATCAGTATCACCTTCCAAAATGAGAAATGGACTCAGTTCTTCCAACCAGTAAATCACCATCCCATGTGAATCCACATGGAGTATGTAACTTGTTCCATAAAATGCATGAGAAATTCTTTCCTAATTCCCATTGAGTTCTGTGTGGTCATCTGAAGTTCCCACAGAAGCAGTAGGAGCTATTACATTTCTCCTTACTGTTTTCACTTAAGTTCTAGTAGCTCATCTTCTCAAACTAGTAATTATGCTGTTACTCTGTTTTTGTCTCAGGGACTGTGTATGTACATGTACAAAGTTTCCACTATTGCAAGCATCAGGTCAGATGTAAAGTTCAGGAGTGGGAGCTCTGGTGTTTACCAAGCATTTGTATTTTCACCACTGCATCAAACAGATCTGCTCTCACTGTCAGATTCTGATACTCTGGATGTGATTCTCACTCAGCTGAGCAAGTATTTTCTCAAACAGTGCAGTTGTCCTTCCATTAAAAGGCAGAACATGAGGAAAATTATACCAGTTTAATCTGTGACTCTTCCAAGTCTTGGCCCAATCAGCTGTTTATTAAAACTGTACTGATACCACTGTGCTAGAAAGCTGTGTTCTTCACCTACAGGATTTATTCATCCAAATGAGAGAAGCTAACAGAGCATTCTACTATTGCTGTTCTACTGCCTATTTTATTTTGAAACAAAGTAATTTTTAAAGATTTTGTAATTTCATTTACAGATAGTAGGTAAGTTGTTCATCACAAAGTCTGTGTAACACAGATTAAAAAATTACATGCAATAGTATCTTAAGTTACTTTGAGAAAATTATTTTCAAGAATTATACCTCTCAGTTGAGTTACAAACACGGGTTATCATAGGCTGCATCATGTTAGAAGACATTTTAACAGAGGCTCAGTATTCTTTTTTACATACATTTACATTCTTTTTTTTCCTCTAACTAAACACTACAGGATAAATCAAAACTCTTTTCCCCTTCTCATCTACTCTTATTATTCAGGCAGGAGTGGAGGAAATTTTTTTTTTTACTCCTTTCTATATCTTGCAGCAGGACACAGGCTTTGTCTTATCATTGAATTTGTAAGCTAGGTGACAGGGGGCTCTGAGCATGAGGCAACTCAACAGTCCCACCCCCTTCCCCCATGAGATACAACATGACATGGGCATGATATGACCCTTGTTTGAAGAGGTACATTCCATGGGCTCCCAGATACCAACTTACTCAAATTTTATTTCAGTATCAGTTTGCAAAACTGACTGGGTGATTAAAGCATCTAATGAAGATGAGATTTAATTGACCAAAGCAACACCAGTTGCCCTAGCATTTGAAGTCAGAAAAGATAGTCTTTAGTGATCTAGGGCAAAATTCAGTGTCAAAGTTGAGGAAGGCTTCCCATTGATTTCTCCTAAGTTTAAAATTCCTGTGGTAGAGTTGTAACAGTGTTCAGAGTTTTCCATGGGATCATGTTCAGTAATCCCTCCTAGAAAAATTCATTTATCCATGAAAATTAAATTAAATAAATACTCACACGTGGAATTAAGGTTAATTTTGTCACTTCAGGAGAAGTGAATACTTTTATGGCATATCATATCTTCAATTCCTGGTAAGCACTTAGGAATCAGTCCAAAGGATGAGTGCTTTGATAACTGTATGTAGGAATGTGGGAAAGATATCTAAGAGTGGACAGCTTTTAAGTCTTGCCAGAAAAGGCGTAAGAAGATTCATTTGCTACAGCATGCAATTAAAGTTCAACCTTGCAATAACATTCACTTTCATAGCAAAAGGGTAGTTAACTGTTGATAGAGCTTATTAGACAAATGTTGCAGAGTGGAACAATTTTAAGTCTTTAAAACAAATTACGTTAATGTCTATGTAACAAGGTTAGATCCATCCTTCCTGCTTCTAGTTGGAAATAGTTCCAATAATTCCCATGCACAATCATTTCTTTCCTAGATTATGGGAAGATTAAGATTTGTCCTGAATCAGTGTGCCTGCAACTTTCTTGCTTTAGTCTTTCAGCAAGAGAAGTGCTAAAATGAAACCTCACACTACATTTTATCACCTCTAGGCATCAGAAGAGGATGTTTATCCCTCGCTGGTCAGGGGTATTCCCAGGACAAAGGATCAGCTATATTTTTTTCTTAAGTATTCATCACAAATGGAGATAGGATACAGAGAAGAGGAGACTAGTGATGTTATGGAGATCGTCTTCTCTCCTGTTTAGCATATAGTCTCAGTACTAAACCAATCTTCACGAGTACTCTCCAAACACAGCTGGCAGAAATACTGATTTTTTTCCCCTTCATCATAATATCCTAAATGAAATATGCCTCTTTTTTCATATCTAGGTTATTTAAGTTAATTTACTAAATTAATTTACTGCAAAACACTTACGATCTAAAGCCTGAATCTCTCCTGAAAATTTTATTCTCTTGAAGATTATTTATTTGAACTGGATGATAGATAATTGCCAATTATACACAGAGATCAGACTAGCTGCTCTGTTCTACTTCGTTTCATGCAATTTCTGTGATATTGGATCCAGACTCATAAAAGCTGAAAATACTCAGGTGGAAAATTTGAGCTTTCTTAAAAAAAAAAAAAAAAAGACAAGACAAAAAAAACTTAAGAGAAAACATAACTGCATTGTTGAAAGTATGTTGAATGACTTGCAAAAAAAAAGGAATAACAGTAAGTAATAATTTTCAGTATTTTGTAATTAGTGGTGGTCTTAACAGAATTTCACTGCTATCAAAGCATTTATATTTTCAATGACAGCCAGAAATCTGTAGCTGCAGGAGCTTTTATATAGCTTCATATGAAAGAACAGATTTCTTGAAGATAGAGGCTATCTGCAAGTGCACTTTATAATAATGAAGTACTAAAGCAATCTTGCTACATATTTTCCTCAGCCTCACCTTCCTAATAACTCATTTGTGGAATTTTCACCATAGGAGAACAGAAAATCAAGAAACTTGCTGCAGTATATTTGCTTGTATACAGACGTGTTCCTGTGTATACACAAACAAGTTTTGATTTTCTCTAGAACTAGATAAATGGATGCTTGTAGTGCCAGTATTTCAGGATTGAACTGGGTTACTGTGAGTCAGTTAGAAATATTCAGGTTTCATAAGGAATATACCAATCAGGAGAGAAAGTACTGAAATATATGGTAATTTGTGTGGTGTTTATCAAACTTAAAGTCTGGATTATTTAGTCCTGTTCAAACATAGCTTTGAAGTCATGTGCACTTTCAAATACTGTTATAGTCTCATCTCACAAACACAGTCTGAGTTTGATCAGACCACTTGGAAACCCATGACAATTTCTCACTACTACTTATGGCAACACCATCTCATTTCGCTGCCATTATTTGTTTTCTTGATGTCCATGAAAGTACTTCAAGACACTGTCATACATCTGCAGCATCTGTAAGGATATGCTTTAAGGCAATATCTTTTTCCTGCTTGGATTTCAAGTTTGAATTTATGCCTTTTCTTACGTCTTCACAAGAAACTATTACAGTTTGTAGTTTTATTGGGTTGGCCAAAAAGTCTTTGTGGCTTCTTCTGGGTAAATAAAAGGCAAATTTTTCATGGGAAACAAAAGCTGTATTAAACAATATAGTGTCCATTTTGTTCAATTACCTTTTGCCATGTTTCAGACAACTTTGTGATTCTGTGCTCTAAAAAGTTCTTATCTTTTTCAGCAAAAAAACAGTTCCAGGAATAATTTGATATCCTCATCAGCAGTGAAGTTTTTACCACTCAAGGCATTTTGTAAAGAATAAAACAAACAGTAGCCTGATAGTGCCAGATCTGGCAAATATGATCGATATGGTAGCACATCCCATCTAAGCTGCAACAAGTTTTGATGAGTGACCAAACTTGTATGTGGTCTAGTGTTATCATGGAGAAACGCAACACCTTTGCGATTCATCAATTGTGGGCACGTCTGTTTGATGGCATCATTTACTCTATCCGGTTGATGACAGTACACATCTGAATTAATGGTTTGGCTCCTTGGAAGGAATGCAAAACACACAGTACCTTTGAAATCCCACTAGACTGGCAGCATAACCTTCCTTTGGTGAATATCTGCTTTTGAAGTGCTTTGAGCTGCTTCATCATGCTTGTGCCACGAACATTTTCATTCGTTGTTGTTGCAGACAATTCATTTGTCATTGCCTGTTATCGTACATTTCAAAAACAGATAATTTTCCTTACATTTCAAGAAAGAATTGCAGATGTCAATGTGCTTAGTGAGATGCATTTCTTTGAGCTTATGTGGTACCCAAATATCAAGCTTCCTAACATATCCAAGTTGTTTTAAATGGTTTTCAATACTCGATTTTGATATGTTAATACTACCAGAAATCTCTCATGTCATTAAACACCAATTGGTGTCGATCAATGCCTTTATTTTGTCATTATAAAATTGAATTGGAATGGTCTAGATTTTGACAAGACTAGAAGTACAAAATAATGGAGAAATGAACATATAAAAAGCAGACTGAAAAATCTTGGTCTAATTTATTAGTAGGTTGTCTTATTTCTTTCTGTCACTCTCTTTGATACTAACTACTACGGGGGTTTTTTTTCTTTCAGCAGCTGCAAGGTGATGTGTCCCCTCCACTGCTATCAGCACATTTATTCTTAAGTTGAAGCACAGGCAGGCAAATATAAAGTAGAATGTTCATTCTATACTTCTGCCTTGAGAGACATAGAAAGGTTTTGCAACTTGTTTCATACACAGACTATTTCTTCCTCATCAAGTTCACATGCAGACTTTGAGTTTGGAAGGTCTAAAGTACATGGGTGGTCAAGGGTGATGCATTCTTCTTTCCAATGAAAAACAGGCACTGGTAGAAGGACTCTACAGTGTTCTTGTTTTGTTTGTTTGTTGGGTGTTTTATTTCCACTAAGCCATATTTCTGCTTACTTTGCTGCCAAGACACAAGAAAGAAATCCTTTTTAAAGAAAGCCATCTGCCCTTCCTGTGGCAACTTTGAAACTGAAATTTACACAGAAAACTAGGGACTAATGTGGGTAAATTTGAAATTTTGTATTTATCGTACTGTCTCTGTCTAGTCAGATGTTCTATCACCCAATGACCCATCCTCACCCAAGGAGAGGAATCGGGAAAAGCAAAGGAGACCCACAGGTTGGAATAGAAACAGATTCAATAAAATAATAATTAAAAACTCATATTAATATCAATATTAACACAAAATGCACAGTCCATATAGTGGTCACGACCTGTGCACTCACAGCAGCAAATGCTAGCTGTCAAACACTGCAAGCACCACATCTTCAGCAAAAGCGTGACAGTCACAATGAGCAGGGCCTCAGGAGCTGAATCATGGGTGAGACTCTCCATGGAGGAAAGAGGTCTGTCACCAGCAAACTCCTCAATTTATAGCAAACATGACATTTATGGTACAGAATACTCTTGTTGGCCAGCTTGGGTCAGCTGCCCTGGCTTTGGCCCCTCCTAGTTTTCGCACCTGGCTAACTCAAAACTGCTAAACATATTGATCACTATGGCAACCTGCATACCATGGCTGGCCATGAACTAAACGGAAGTGTCTGATTGACTTTTTTCCAACAGAATCTGGTGCTGCAGTATTCTCAAAAATGCAGGTTTCTTGAATAGCAAACTGATTCTATTATTCTGTCCCAGCAAAACCAGGACACTTACTCTGATAACTCTTTTCACAAAATCTTTTTCAGATTAAATATGGTTATTTTGTCAGAAATCTACTCTGCCATTCTGCAGTCTATCTGCTTTCAAAAAAACACCTACTCTTTTCATGTGGTGAAAAGGGATTTGTGGCTTTCTAGAGTTCTTTGCACCATCTTTAATGGTCAGGAATATTTTTAATACTTGTGAAATATTAGTTCTAGTAGAATTGAGTGTGAACATAAGATTCATTCAAAAGTCTTCTTGCAGAAAATGTTTTATACTTGTAATAGTCATTCTTAACTAAAATATGGAATAATTCAAACTCTCCTCAGGAGACTGGTATTGATATGAAAGCCAAGAACATACTTGGACTTTTGTGTGCTCTTTCCCTGTGGAAAGTTTTGAAAGCTTAGAAACTGTGAACTACATTTTTTTAATATGCCACACAAAGTTTGGGAAAGTCAGAACAATTCAGAAAGAAACTGTATAATTAGGGCATGATCCTGGGGAAATACAGAAAATGCCCAGCACTTCACAGAATTGGACCAACTTGCTACTCTCAGGATCTGCAGTGCATCTGTCTGCAAGCCTGAGTGAGATTTTCATGGGAACAGCGTGGGAACACAGGCATTGATGAGATACTTCTTTGCTTAGTGCCTGCAGAAACCAAAAATAAAATTCAGAACAAAGTAAATAAATAAAGTGATCCTGAAAGAAGACTAATCTTAGAACTTCTGGAAAAGGAAGGATCTTAAAAGTGCTATCTTCACAGTAAATGTAATTAGTAAAAGTTTTATATAAATCCTGGCTTTTAATAATAGATTTTATTATCTTTTATGCATATCCATAGATGCACATATATATGCACAAACAGAACTATGTCTTTAACAAGGAAATGGACACAGCATAGACAGGAAGACTATGAGTCAGACAACTTGAGCCTTTGCTTAGTGGAGTAATTGGCAAAGTTCCCACTGACTTTAGCAGAATTGTGCTCTGTATCAGTAGCGATTCCTTTTTTCCAAGAATTAGAAATATATCATCTATAGAAAATGGTAATGTTTGGAACCTATGTTAGAGAAATTAATGGCAATATGAATATTTCCAATTTTTAAGTATCTCATAAAAGCCGTTTATAAAATAAAGAGGTTTCAGACAGTGTATATCCTTCACCAGCTATAGTTAGCCACTGTTTGAATAGAAAATTATTATACCTGTTAATTAAGATAAAAAATGCAGTGTCATTTTTATGATGTAAGGAGCTGTGTATACTTTAACACCCACTGATTCTAACAACCAGAATCTTAGAAACAAATGGACTAGAATATGGAACATATTACTGCAAAATATTTTTATATCAGAATGTAAGCTACAGAAATACATAGCATACTAGATGTTTTACAGCAAATAAAAAAACATAGCAGTTGTAAGAAAAAAGTTTGTATATCTTCAAAAGTTAAGATTAATTGATTTGTTACATGTGAGTCTTGCAATATACTATACTTTTAGACATAACGTGTAGAAAAGTCTACAGAGCGATCACAATACTTTGCAGATTTTTTTTCAAGGCACTTGAAAGCCCTCAAATATCTCATTTAATGGTAAAGCAGCATTATTTATTTACATTTTAAAGAAGGGAAAAAGCTGGCAAATGGAACACAGAGTCCCCTGCAGCCAATTGCAAAATACCTCTCCTTCCTCCCAGGCTTTTAAAAAGTGTCAGCAGCATGAGCAAAACTTCACAGATACATGAGTACTTCTATTGGTTTCTGAATTTTTACAAGATCAAAGATCCTAGCTTGACAGATAGTACCAGGGAACAAAGTGGGATTGCTACACAGAGATGAAAGGTCTGTCGCATATGTATCATCTGTGCCAGTGTTTGTCCATGTAGGTCTGCACCGTGAAATGTTAGGTCAGGCATTCCCACGTTAAGCAAGATGCTGCAAGACCCTAAAAAAATGCAATAGGAATTGGTCATATCTCAGACCTGGAGTAGAGCTTTTAATGGTAATACTGCCAGGTGAGGAAACCATATGGCAGATAAAATATGTATTTCTAAGGTTTATTAACTGTACTAGAGGAACCAAGCTTTTGGTTATATGAGCAAAGGAAATTTGATACTCAGATATTAAAGTAGAAATGGTTATAGTTGGGGTTTTTTTCTCAAACAAAAAAAGGGGGGATTTGGTTACAAGTATTTTAGCATAAAACAGCTGTGCAGATGACTGTTTTGTTTTCCGAAGAGGTTTTTCAAGGGCTTGGAAAAGAAGCCCTTTAGTTTTTAGAACTTTCATTGCTGTATTTGGATTAAAAGACCTACTTTGCATCATTTCCTTAGGCTTTTTTAGGAGACAAACCTCCTGTTTCTTTTCCCATTGATAAAGAAACTTCTTATTTTTATTTGTTGCATTTTTTTATTTCTTTTTTTCTGTCTCTTTCTCTTGGATTACCTAGAGAAATACTGACTTAGTAAGGTCTCAGTAATGGTGTTTGGTGTATTTTAACATCACACTCACTGCACCTATATGTTGGAGAATGAACAAGCTGAGATTCCAAGAATATGGCCAAATAAGCAAATGAGATCCAGGTAGCATATTTCAGTGTTTATTCCCCTCTTTTCTACCCCCTCCTCCTACCCAAGACAAAGCCACTATCTTGTGTGTTTCTACTCCTTGCCATTTGTCTTCTCCTTGTAAAAGCAAATAGGGTGGTTTATGCTAATCACTATTGCTTTATGTTTTAATAAGCCAAGAAAAAGCGTAGTATTTATCACATCTAGCTGGCTTGGTGACAACTTTCTGAAATGCATTAATTTGACACTTGCCCTCTTATGATCACCCCTGCTACCTTTCAAAGTTAAATGCACTTTTTTCCACAATAGAACACCCTACTGACTCTCCCAAACCTATCAGTGTTTCTGTCTGGTATGTGACTCACCCTCCTCTCTCCATCATCTCATGATTAGCATCACTACTATCTGACTCTTCGACTTCCTGAGCAAAGAACTATGATGTTCTGTAGAAAGTAAAGGTTTCATCATCACAGAAGAGATGTAGCTCTTATAGTAATTTATTCTTTTATGCCTTGATAAAGCTCAAGATCAAGACCCTCCCTGAGGATCTGCTTTTGATCCTTTCCCACCTGGTCTGACAAATGCAGTATCACAGTGACTGAATTCACATGAGGCTGTGAGCATAAAGATTTATGCCAAAACATACATACCATCTTTTAAAAATTAGCTTCTTGGAGTTTTTATTTAGTGAGAGAGAGAACTCTAAACAGTTGTAGCAGCCTGCTGCTGCTAACAATGGGAAGAAAAGCTAGCTGGGGTTACCTGCAGAGACCCAAGAGAGCAAATTCACGCACCACCAGTGTTAGTAGGTATCAACAGTTGCTGCCCTCCCAGTAGGTGTCAATAAGTTGTTGCAATGCTCTACACCTGATTTTCTTTTTCAGAACACAAAGTTGAATACAGTCAGGTCTTTCTTACCAAGTAAAAATACCAGTCCTTCATATATAATATACAAGAAACTAAAATATTACTTTATTGCTGCTAATCTCAGTGAGATCTGAATCTAGGAAACTACCGTTAGTGGAATTCAAAAACATAGTAATCAACCATTGAGTTTGGGCTGATCTCACAGAAAGATCATTAGAATCAGATTGCTCATTTACATATTAGATTATTTGTACTGGTCACCTTTTTCAGTTAGCTCATAAACACGCAGCTTCTGCATTACAGTAGACTTGCAGCAATGAGGTCAAATTTCTGATTTTCATGTTTGTACTCTTCAAAGTTAGTAAGAGTGGCTTACTTTTCTTGGGATGGAAGGGGAAAGGTTCTTTTGTTTTCTTTGAAAGGGAAAGAGAGGAATGGTACGACTGTTGTTTTTCATTTCACCTTTTGCTCTTTGAGCAGATGTTCAAAGGTATTTGATAACTTAGAGTCATCATGTAACAAATTTTACTTTCTATCATCACATTATTGAAAGAATTTTTAATTTACTTGAAACCTGGACTTATGCTAAGGTGGTAACTTTTAAGTATAAGAAGATGAGAAAAGACTGGAATCACCTGGGACTCCTGTTAGCTGTGTAGAAACATTCCCCAGATTTAAGGGCTTTAGGGCAAAAATCACATTTGTAGACATTACATGATGTTGAAACAAATGGGAAACACGATACTTTAATTAACTTTTACTGCTGCTTTATAGAGCTGGGTGCCCTCTCATTCCCAAGTAGTTCAGTTTTGCCAATGTTTCAGGGTTTATTGATGTGTTTGTTATTGTAAAAGATTTTATAAGATAAACATTAGCTAAAAAAATTACTTCTGAGCTTGGGAAAAAGCTTTCTATGTGTAAATGAACCCTAATAGAAACTCTGGTGACTGATGAAAAGCATGAGCGCTCTTGGAGCTGCTCCAGTTCTAGAGGTAGTGTGTCACATCTCAGTCTTGGTGTTAACATTCAAGTTATGTTTTCTTTAGAGAAGAGATACGTATGTTTGGTGGAACTGAAGGAAACACAGGTTTGTTACTACCAAAAGATATATGTGTTCCTTAACATTAATCTAAAATTTAACTGACCCTTATTTTGAGTACTCTGTGTCCACCCCAGTAATTAAAGAGCAGTTCCAGTGGAAACAGAGTTCCTTATCTGGTGAACTCCTGGGAAGTATAAAAAATAAGTTTATTTTATGCATTTGTTTTTATTCCAAGTCCTGATATACAAATAAGCTGAGGTCTAATAACTGCTATTTTATTAAAAAACTCACATAATTATCTTTCACAAAATGTGTTATGGTAACAGTCAGGGTATTTAGGAACTTGCAGCTGCTAATCTGAAGACTTCAGCATCCCTAAAGAGAAAGGACTTAATTCTACATTATGGCCAGATTCTACTTAGTGGTCTGGGCAAGCTGCAGACAGGCTGTTGTCTTATCTGTCATATAAACCAGTTGTACGTGGTCCTGACAGATTTCAGAGCACTGGGAGCTTACCCTGATCTATGGAAAGTCTATAATAACACCAAAGATAGCACAAGACGGTCATCCTGCATCTTTGTTTTGCACTTCCAATCCAGCAAGAGTCATGCTCTGCCAGCTGAATGACGAAGACCCAGGAAGTTACCAGACCGCCCCAAGTGCAGGCTTTTGGCAAGTGCCTCGTGGAAGTAGAACTGCCAGCCACCCAGTACTAACTAGAAGGCGTCTCTGTGCATGACCTCAGTGGCATAAAGAGGCTCAAGCAAACAGAAATATGTAGTCAGAAAACAAAATAGCTGGAGAGAGGCATACAACTGCCTGGAGGAGAACATATGCAGGCAAGCATACAGCTTTGTACTTCCACTAGTACTAAACTCATAGTGTTCTCATAAATTTAGTCAGAGACCTCTGAATGTGACATTAATTCCTTTTTAAAATTGAGTTAATTGATGCAGTTTTATTGTTGGGTGGATTTTAATTGCCTTCTGCTCTACTTCTAGTAATCGCAATCTTTAGTAAAATGAAAGACCATGAAGAAGAAAGACATTGCTAAATTTTCCTTCTAAAGCTGGTCTGTCCTGAAAGTTGATGGTTTTGGTGGGTTTTTTGATAATGAGGATATAACTGAGAAAATTCCCATTTACGGACTGCAGTATTTGCCTAATTTCAAACCATCTGAGTGAGTTTGGATGTTATTCTTCCAAAAAATAAGCAAGTTAAATTTAACTACTACTTATCCAAATTGAGAAAACTAGAGCATGACTTCTAAATAAAATTAAATGTCTATTTAAGGACTCCAGATGATACAGAATGTATACTGTTTGAGTAATTATATAATGTTTAAAAGTTTTTTTCTATCCTAGTGTTGTTGGCCTCAGTTTTCAGGCACAAGATTGCCCTTGTTTACTCAAATAGAGAGTTATCTCTCATTCGGTTCATTAGTCCTTCCTTGGTAGTTGTATATTGTGTCAATATTACTCCCTGTCTTGTCAGAAGCTCAGTAGATTGCTCCTCTTCAGAGGATTTTAGATTTTTGTGTATTTTTATAATTTGAGTAGAGAGAAGGCAACAGATGTATTTCAATCTATGTAGTTGTTTCTGGTCTAAAATCAATGATCCTATTCAAAACCTAAATATAACATTAATTTTTGAGTTTGCAAGCTTTGCAGTTTGGTCTCTTTTATGTTTCTAATGCAATACAAAGCTTCCAGGTTTTTTTAGAATAGGAACATGGATTTAGTGTTGAAGCAAATCAGTTCAGAGAAAAATACAATTCTTAGTAAACCGTTTTGCATAAAAGAAGCATCCACAAGGGTGAGAATTTAGACCATTATTTTTAATTGCAGGAATAAAAGGTGATTACCATAAAAATGCTTCTGAAACTAAGGTGGTTGATTTATAACAGCTTGAGCTCCACAACAGTCACCTGCTCACAATTATGAAAGCTGGATTTTCCTTTTCTCATCACATCCCAGTATGTTAATGTTTATCCTGTAGTTTTCCTTTCACCCTGGACAGTAGAAGGTACTATCTCCACAGACAAAACTGTAGAGAAGTGCTTGCAGATCAAGACATATCAGATAATTAGCAAGGAAATTTCCTAGCATGTCTATTCAAATGCATACCTGAAAAAAGGCTGGATGGCTGACAGCCTTCTGCATTGGAAGGGCTTTGAAGAATATCCATCATGGTTGGATGGCAGCATTGAACTCGTAATTTACATAATGCCAAATACACTGTATTTCTGTAATTTAAAAAAAACAACCAACCAACCAACAGCAACAACCAAAAAAACCCAGAAGTACTATTCTGATGAAAAAGTGTGGATTAGTGGCTGCAACATAAAGATGCTATATCTTGTTTGCCAAATTAAAATATAGACTCATTCCAATTGGTTTATCAGATACTACAAAAATAAGTAGATGTCACTAGACTCTTATTTCAAAAATTGTATATTACATATTCCTCTACAGTGACTTGCCAGTTTATACTAACCTTTGCCTTCTTCTGCAGCCCTTTGCAGACATGTCAGTTGTGATAAAGCTGTTCACGTTTTGAGAGTGCAAGGAAACAAAAAGATAGGTAGCTTAATTTTATTCATAATGCCTTTGTCTGCAGGTTTGGAATCAGTATTATATATATATATAAGTATCTACAGTTAAGGAAGAGACAAGCTGTGTTCAGGTCAGGCTGGATGTGCCTTGACTTTTTGCAATGACAGTCTTGCAGCTCAGCATACCCTTGCCGCTGCTCCCAAACGTTCTATGTTTTCTTTGCAGAGAACATCTGCCCCTTTCACCACCAAGACACTGCATGCATCTACTGACTATGCGGCTTCCAGTCTGAAAAGCTACAGTGCTAGTTTTTTAGCCCAGCTAGAGATGAAATATGGGAATTTTGACTCTGTGATGGAAGGAAGCTAATTTGGGGAGTGGGGAGGGATTCTTTCTTTCCTTTTTTCATAGTAACGAACTGCCCATGCCTAAAATGAATGGTGCTGTTTGAAATTATAGACTTTTTTTACATATTTACTTCTCTTTCCTGTTAAAATATTTTTAAAAGCTCACTAAATAATTGATATTTTGACCTTGGTCAAAAAAAACTTTTAATTTGTGCAAAAGATTTATTTTAAGTTTCAATTTACCAGAATTTTCCACCATATTCTTTCTTGCTGGAAGACAGCTTTTCCACCTAACTTCTAATGAATTTCAAATGAAGTAGTTCTTTAACCCAGTAGTACTGGTAATCGTTTCTATCTGAGCAAGGCAACTGCAACTTTAAAGAAAAATGTCCAATATAATATTTTACATGCACCTTACAGTCATATTTGGAGACACATCATATTTACTGGGAACCAATCAGAATACACTAAGAATGCATACCAAAATTTTCAATGTGACATTTCAAATAAGATTTTTGTAGGTTAATCCTGAGTATATTTCAACAATGATCTGATAGGCAAGCCACACCAGGTTACCTGTCTAGAGGTTTTTTTTTTCTTTCCCCTCTTGGTGCTGCTAAGAGCACATACTATTAAAAATATAGAGAGGAGCCTGACTTTGGTGGAGTGTTTGTTGAAATCTGTGAAGGGGATGTAAAAAGGGTGTGTGTCAGCTTTTTTTAAACACATGTGACCAGATCATGTGAAAATTGTTAGTCCAGTTCTGTAGTCCTGTGAGAAGAGTGAGAAATAATGTGAAGTTACAGTGAACCCATCTGGCCAAGCAGGAAAATCCGGTTTAATTGCTCCATTGCCAGAAATGTTAAATCACTTCCCGGGAATGCAATTCATTTGGAACATATGGAACTCATTGGAAGAAGGTCTCCAGGGAATTTAAAACTGTGCTGGAGATGAGAGCATTTCTCATAAGTAACAACCATGTTTTCCCACTGGACAGCATGTAAGCAGTATGTGTAACTGTATTAACAAAAAACTTAACCAATAGTAGGATTGTCTGAGAACTTGTTGAACAAGATTAGCTCATGGTTTACTTTATTTTAAATTCACAATAAATGCTATGTTCATTTAGGATTTTTTTTCCTCAGCTTTTAAGCAGCAATAGAGCTTTCTTAATTTTTAGCTCATTTTACATCTTTATTGAGCAGAATTACACTCAGTTCAGTAAAAAGACATTTGAAAGTATCATCCAAGATATCCTTGTACTCTGTGGATAAAGAGGATAGCTTTTTGGGATTATTTTGTTTTGTTTTTAATTGGGGGTTTTATATTTAATATATATTTTAATAAAATAGGAAGATATATGATTTTTCTGTAAACTAAGCAAATCTAAACCTTTGACTAAAAGTGTATGTATGAATTCTCCTTAAATTGTATAGAATTAATGAGTAAGACTTGCTTGATTATATACTTTTTTTTTAAGGAAAACATCTATCATTTCTGTTATAATGGATTCAGAATTTATAAGTGTGCCACAGTACCATTTTCTGAGTCAAACATTTGTGTTATTTGCTGTCTTTACAATGATAAGAATACTGATATTTTGGGGGAAAAATATGCTTCTTATTCTGCTTTAAAGAAAAGATTTTACTTTCATTAATTCAATTTTACTAAAAGGGTTTTTTCAAGAGATAATTTCTTTTTCTTTTTTTACTTGGATTCACATGAACTTGAGAAAATATTTGGTTCTTGGAAAATACTACACTTTTTTCTTATGCAGTAATCAATAAAACCAAATCAGAAAAAAATAGTTATTCCATTTAAAACACATAAAGGAAAAGGAGTCATGTCTTTCTGAAAAGTGGGCTAAGTCTGATACCAAGAAGAAAAATGAGGAAATAAAAAGAAATCTTTGTAGTCATAGAATGCATTGTGGGAGACCAGGAGTAGTGAAAAAAATGGTGGTGACCACTGCATGAGGTCCTTCTCCTAATTATTCTAGGAAAAATTATATACTTTGTGGTGCTATTATTTTGATTTTTAATTTTAAATTTTGATTTTTTATTTTAAATGTTATTTTAAATTTTGATTCTTTATTTTAAATTTTAATTATTATTTATTATTTCTTTATCTTAATACTCTAGTATATTTTTTCCACCACCTGACTTGATTTTAAAATTCTCACTTTTGGTAATCTGATTAATCTACATTGTTTTCTCTAGCATCAGTCTCAATGAATTGCTGCAAGATTACTGTAGGAACAGAGGAAGTACTTTTATCTGCAAACCTCACTCTATTTTTAATTTTTCTGGAATTTATAGTGCTTCTTCATCCTACTTAACTGAAGTGCTAATTTTGTGACTTCCACATCTGCCCTGAGACATTATGGTTCTTTATGTTTGTACCTACAGCTTTTTACCTGGGCTACACCTGCTAAACAACTCTAACAACCTGTAGGACTACCAACTAACAAATTTACTAAAATTTATATTTGGTTGTAAATTGCTGTTTTAGTGATTGTCAGCTAGAAATATTGTATATTCCCAGGAAATAACTTGAAGGGACAAATGGCAACATTAACAATATTTTAAAATGTGATATGCTGATATGAAAAAAAGTCTGCATGCTGATATGCGTGATGATGGGAGTTGATTCAGAAGTGTTCCTTCAGGCCAAAGGTGCTACTAGTGACTTGCACTGGAGTTACAGACAACATTATTAAAGTCCATTTAAGTCTGTCATAAAGCCACCAGAGAAATCATCTTCTGTACTTTTCAGTCTATCATATTCCTATTGAGTCCTGTCACCGCTTCCCCCTGCCCCAGCCCACTGAATCACAGCTGTTTGTCTTGGCCTTGCATTTTAGACCTTACAAAGACTGTCCTCATCAAACTGTTACCTCTTTTCCATAACACAGCTTATGATGATGCAAACACTGTTGCCATATCTCCAGTATCTCAATGTTGTCTTCTAAGCTTTTCTTAAAGGAAGCCACTACACCTTCATAGGGGGTTTTTTAGAGCTAACAAAGCTTACCATTAAAATGTGATAATAACCTGTTCCCATCTTTCCTTCTTTTGCCCTGACTCTTCCATTTGATTTGCACTAGTGATCCCTCGTTCTTTATTCTTCTTATGCTTGGTTTTCTTTTCCTGTTTGTTTGCTTGTTTCTCACCTTCTCCTCTTTACAAAGTTCTCTCTTTACAAATTTCCTTCTTGGACAAATGAGAATAGTGAATCTGGGGTTTTCTTTCTTATTTTTCTTATCCAGTATAACCACTTAGGTCTGGGAAAGGGAAGCAAATTATATACTGGTTCTCAAAATTCTATCAATTAGAAAAAAATCTGTATGTGATACACTTTCTTTCTTTACAACTGATACCTTAACTCATTCTGTGTTTTTATTGTTTCTTTGGCATGTTAACTTTCTTCAGTCTATGGAAGTTAATGTCTTCATTGCATTACTGAAACAAAATGGTGCTTCTTCCAAATAAATATGTGTTTGTACAAAGCAAAGGAAGTTCTTTTCAAGCAGGAGGCTGCTGTTATTTTGAATAATATTGGTCTGATGGTATGATATTTTTGAATGTCAGACTCAAGCAACAGATATTTAACTAGGCAGAGTGCAGGTGAAACAGAAAGAAACATTAAAGTATTCCCATGGCTATTACCAATCTGTAAGTTATTTAAAAATATATATTGTCTAAGACACATTCTATTTGCAATTTTGTACAAAATAGCATCCAGGAAATGCTATTAAATACTGTTTCATATAGCAGGACCAATCAAATCCTGAGGTGAAATTTTCAAAGTCTATTTCAGAAACTCTATAAAATGTCTAAAGCTGGCTGTTTTGTGATTTCTTTCTGTGAAATCTGCAGCAGGAAAATCTGCTGATAAAAGGCTAGACTGACATGAGTGAAAGTGATGTAAAATTGATACCTTAATTCACATGGCAGTTCTGCAGACACTGCATACCCAATCCTATTTCTCATCCAGCCTTTTTTATCTTTATCATATCTGCACATTCTTTAATTCTGTTTATATGTGTGCCATATAAATTCCATTTTACTATTCATTGAATCTATAACCTACTTATTATTTAGGGAAAAAGCCCACTTAAAAACTTCTTCTGCATTAGTCTGAAAGAAAATCATAGTATGAACAATATTTGCATCCACTAGAAAAAAAAATCCAAGTCCAAAAACATTTACAGCCAATACGAAAATACTTCTATTAGTTGTGTCTGAAAAATTATATAAAAAGTAAGAAATTGGTATAAAATGTATAAAAAGGATAAAATGTTATAAAACAACATACATTTTAGACCAAGTCCTAAATATAGGAGGTAAATGACAGAACTCTAGTTGAGCTCTGGAAAACAAAAATTTGGCATTTTAGTCTCATCTTCAGCCACACAGTTTTTATGTTCACTCCTTCAGACTTTAGTAATTTCCCAATGGAATTTTGTGGGCATGTATCCTAGGATGATTATTTCAAAATGTAATCATTGCAATATCTTACTAACTCCATCTCCTCCCTTCTCTCCTAGTCCCTTTTTTTTAATAGTAATTAGTTTCATAATAGATTATAAGCTACTCAAATGGGAACTGTATGTTTCTCTCCAGAGTGCTTAACACAGTGAGACCTCAGTTCTTTGCAGACTTTCTGCACACTCATAAAATCTACCTGAAGATTTTATAATGTTTCCCTAATATTCTTATTTGTTTTAATAGTGGCATAATTTTTTTCTTTCAGGCTATGCCAGTTATTTCAGAGAAGGAGAAGGCTGGTGAGTAAATATTTACTTCTTTTCTCAATTACTTGTATTTGTTTTGTGGAATACAGTGTTTCTTAACTAAGTGACAGAAGACGGGTTTCAACTATGGGGTTTTGAATGTGTAGGGTTACAGACCTGACAAATGTCTGTGTAAAGGTTATTCATTGTTTCCTGGATAGCGTATTTTCTCTTTCTGAAAAGCAGTCCAGCTTTCTGTGTGATACTAAAAAAGATGTTTTAAACTATCCTACAAAATAACCAGTTGAATTTCAACTGCCCCTTACATGTCAGTCTTCCTCTAGTTAATAACTTGTTATTTGGTGTTCAAATCTGTTTTGATTTATTTGATATCTTGACAAATATGGATGCCAATGGGTTTGTTCAAGTCAGTGGAATTCGATAACTTAGTATGAACTTTGCTGTCTGTCTACAAGTATGGCAGGAAATTTTATTTATTTATTTGGAGTATTTTGCTGGAGGTAATAATTTTTATTCTGCCTAAGTACTTCCAGAATATTGAAAGGTTGTTTTTCTCTTCTTTTCTATTATGTATGTTCTTTGAACACTGTACATACTTTGCTGTTGATATGTGAAATCTATTAGTGATTGTCTGCTAGATGCTGTCAAATGGCTCTACTGTTGTACACTAGGGAACACTCCATTCTTGGCACTATAGATCTCTTGCATCTCTGGTTTCTTTGTCATTTATTTTAATTGGTAGTTTGCTAGTGTACTTCAAATATAGCTTGAAAAATACCTCAAAATATGCAAATGCCACCTGGCATTTTGATTTATGCCTGATTTTTATTGGTGATGTCTTCTTGTGTTATGCTGGTTCAGATTCTTTCTTTCCTTCTTACTTATTAAGGGAGAGAAATAGGTTAAAAAAAAGTTTTTGAGAGAAAATCTACAGTGCTAATCAGTACCATAAAAGCTATGTCTGGTCAGCATGTTGCTATTTTAGCTGTTGAAGTTCATAAATAATTCCTAAACTGTGACCCATATTTAGTAAGCATTTTCTTCATAGATTTCACAGGTGGTATTATTTGGTATTTCGTTTTCTGAGGCAGCTCATATTTGGCCACATCCTTTGAATTATGTCCAAACATATAAAGTGATTATAACTTACCCTTCTATTTGCAGCTAATTTAAAATTCTTTATCAAGTAACAATGCAGCATTAGAGGTTTTTGTCATCTTTAGCAAGTATGTACCATGCAAGATAAAAGATATCTGAAAATAATTTAAAAAATTTTAAGGCATGGAAATGTATGTTTTATACTAGAGGAATAGAGCTGCAACAAGTGTTTGTCATAGCCAACAGCTTGTAAAATCAGAAATAAACTTCAAAGATCTATGCTTACTCCTTCAGTGACAAAACTACCTATTATGTCAGTAATGATGATGGTATGAAATAAATGTATTTTTGACAAACACTTCATAGCCTATACATACACATATGAATCTGTCCCTCTCTTCCTTCTTCCTGCCCAGACTTCATTGGTTTTTGTGGACAGCATTATATCTAATATTAAAAATATTAGGTGGAACTTGACCTTTGCATGTACATGAGCATAAGCTGGACTGTGAATGGAAATGTGGTTGCCTTTTAATCAGTTTTGGCTTTTGTTTGACTGTTTGCAGCTCAGAAGCTCACAAGGTTATGATAGTTTTTTGGAAATATTAAGCATGCATTCGGGAGATGATTATTTAAATCAGGCCTATTGACTGAAGTCACTTCGTTCTACAAGTGCTATTATTTTCAACGAGCCTTTTTTTGATCATTGATGTTTACAGTTAACCAGATAAACGACATATTGCATAAGACTCATGAATGAAAGAAACATAAGTAAGGTGTGAAAAACTTCAAAAAAGAATATAACATATTTGCATGTCTGCTGTAAGAGAACAAAACAAATAATAATTTTGATATTTATTTGAAAATAACCAACAATCCGACTCTTTCTAGTTTATATTATTATAAACAGACCAAAATATATTACAGAATATTACAGAACAGAAAGGAGTAGTTGTTTGTTTTACTACTGACAATGATGATAACACAGTAGGTAAGAAGACTGGAGAGCATTGTATTAAAATTGGATTAAAAATGCACTTAAAATGTCTAGTCAAGCATCATTTCTATTTTAAGAATTTAAAGTAATAGTTTCTTGTAGCTCCCTCTTTCCTACTTAATACTGTTTGTTTTTGTCTGGGACTGGATTGAGAAATAGAAGAAAGTAGAAAGGCTCTTATTTCATTGTTTCTGGTTCAGAAATTCTATATACATGAATAAAACCTTGTTTTAAAAGACTTTCTGTTCTGCAGACTTCAGATATTTTGATACTTTCAAATGCTTTTCCTACAGGCAAACATTTAGATCCTTAAATGGACCAAGCTGCTTATGCAGCTTAGAAGTTCACAAATTACTGATAATGTTTATAGCACCTGTTAATCCTTGAAATTAAATATTTTCTCAATTTTATATGTTTTCCAACACGCAGTAACTTTTGATTACATTAAATAAAAACTTTCAGATGAAGGACTTAAAAAAAAACCAAACACACACCACACCACCACCACCACCACCAAAAAGCCCCACACACACTATTTTTGGATTTAGAGTAAAGCCAAACATAATCAGAAAACATTTCTACTTTTTTCAATTAATAACTCGAGTTGCATAACCATTTTTTACCATGGAAAGTGCAGTAAAACCTGCAATTGCGAAGTCCTTTTGGCAAAAACTTATAAATGATCCGTGTATTGAGCAGAACATCAGTCATGCCTGTTTACGCTACTGCTTCAAGTTGTGTGATTTAGGGCATTGCAAATTATGTACTGTAGCATCAGCTATTTCTGAGAAATCCATTTTAGGAATTCTCAATATTGTTGACATTTCCAGCAATGGTGAAAAAAAAATCTTCTTTTAAAAGAACTTTTTTAAGGTAGAAGTTATGTTCAAGCAATATGCACAGTCAGGGAAAATGATGGCTCAGGACTGGGACCATGAGCATCTAAATCAGGAATGCAGGCCAGCTTCAAAAGACTGTTTTTTCAGATGCATCTGTCTTACTTTTGAGAAATTTATGTATTCCCATGTCTGTATATACCTTTCTGACTGTTGTGATTTTTATTCTCAATTCTGTCCACAAACTATGAAGAAATTTAGGGATGGACGGTTCATCTCACCTGTCAATAATGAAAGTGTCTGTGTCAGAGTTAGTGGTGTTGGCTTCACTTATAGTCACTTCATTTATACTTGAAAATAATCAACACACGAACCTTTGGTTCATCTGGCTATACATCAATATTTGGTTTATTGATGTGAATCACACACAAGACTTCATGAATGGTATTGGTTAACTCTCCACTAACTGTAGAGTCAAGATGGCTCCTAACACAGATACCAATATTCATGACAATGAATCCACTGTGAGGTTGGATTCATTGGACCTGGTTGATTCAGGGCTAACCTCAGTTTCTAGAGCAGTGTTTCCAAAACAAAGGTGAAATGACTGTAAGTCAATATTAGAAGTATTGCCTAAGTCTCTTTGTGGACCTACTTCATGATTTCCCAATTTTTCCTCAAATATTTGCAGGGAACAGTGAACTCTATTTGTGACTTAGAAACATTGCCACAACAGAGCCAGCAGGAGGGGTAGAGTGAATATCCACATCTGGTCAGGGACTAGCACGGCTTATTTCTCTTGAGGTGATGAAACTATGTACTATCACATAAACAGGGCAGAAGGTTTAGTCTAGCCCTAAATAAATATTAACACCATTGGTCCATAATATTCAGCATTATAATAAATAAATTTTTCATGTGCATTAAACAACGGTCCTGTGGTATTTTGGTTGAATACACCTTTAGAAGAGTTGCTGCTCTGAAAAATAAAATATTATTTAAGTCATTGAATACTACGTTTTAGGTATTAAGTACAAACTTAGATCAACTAAAAAACTCAGAACACATGCTTGGTATAAAAAAGCAAGTGACACTACTCATCTGTAGAGATAAAAACTCCCTAACAGAATAGCAAGTGAACATGTTTTTAAGAGCTTTCATGATTCTACCAAAATATTCCCTCTTGCTTTAAAGATACACTATGGCAAGTGTGCACAACCTCTTTGGGTATATCTCAGTACTATCTCTAGTAGTTTAGAGAGGTCTAATTCAGCACAAATACAAGTGTCAGTCTTTGACATAACTTAGAACAGAGCAGATAGTCCATTTCTCATCTGTGTTTTGGTGATCAACAAGCAAACAAGAGGATAAGGTATCAAGCACAGTTGAAGACACCAGACTCATTGGATCTCTGGCCAATGTAAAATGTTTGAATGCTCCTGGGTGTTAGTATTACAATATGGGCCTAACAATGAACAGGTCTCATTTTTTTTTCCTGCATCTCTTCTAGATTTCTAGTAAAGATATTATTTAATAAAGTACAGCCTCAATGTCCTTTGGTTACCTTTGATTCACAAAGAAGACAGATACACGGAGGATTAAAGGGACCTTAACAGCGGGGTGTTTCCTCTCACAGACTCTAATTGTTGGTGTCAGGAAGCAGAGGACACTTGGTGCTTGGCCCCATGGCGAGATGAGCTGCAGAACAGGAGGTCATGGAGTGATGACAAGCCAGCTCGTGCCCATCTGTGAGAACTCACAAAAGGAGGACCTTGAATACCCAGTAGTGACAGGTTCGCTGTCATTAAACAAAGCACACAAAAAAAATACCAACTGCTTGACACACTAGTTATAAGTCTTTTGATTTCCTTTGATTTAACTGCAGCTCTAATCAAAAGGGGAAACAAAAAAAAGAAAAAAAAAGAAAAAGAGAAAGAAAATTTCCACTAGATTTTACACACATGTTCTAGATCCAGAGAAAGCGATTCTTCCTATAAGCACTACTCACTGGATGCTCTGTTTTCATAAAGTCATTAAAGGTTCGTCCATACATACCTTATTTTGAACCTAGAGCAGACATTAAAAAATTTAATCTGGCTACAGGATATCAGTCTCCACAGATACTGGAGAGAAATACAATTTACTTGGCACAGTTACTAGTTTTCTGGATGCTTTACAGTATCACTAGCCAGTATTCTAGAATAAAATGGGCAAAATGAAATATTAATTGTTCTTTTTTGTAAGTACTGTGTCTAGTTTTAGTAGAACAGTCTTATTAGTGTTTTTGTGAGACCTTAATATGAAGTACGGGCTCCTAGGTAGGTAATCTTTCATTTCATGTTGATGTTGTTATAAATTTGTTTTAGCTGAGTGTTTGCTTTCTAAATAAAAATATCAGGTGAGCACTCACACTTCAGTCTGTCATACTAAAAAATTGTTAAAGAAACACTGCCAGAATAGGCATAGATGTCTGCCAAACACTAATAGATGTTAATAGATATATTTTTATTCCACTATCATTTGTTTCATTACTAGAAAAAAGTTTTATCATGCCAATAGATACTGAAAGCTGTCATTTCATGCTAAGATTCCTGATAATATTTAGTTGTTGGGTTTTCTTTATTTTTTCTAAATGCAGTAAAATAGCTGATGTCATGATTTTTGGCATTTTATTTTTAGTGGCTTATTAACCACACACTATCATAGTTGTTCTGAATAAATTACTTCACTTTTAAAAGTCATACCATATTCACTGTATGTATGTGGATATAAACACATAAAATTTAAAATGCATGTAACACTGTGTGAAGCCAAAGTCTTGTTAATCTTAAGGTGCTGTGACCATTTTCTTTATGTTTTGAAGGAAACAGTAGATCCTGGTACTGCAGTTTTCCTCTGAAAGTCCACTTAATACCACGCTAAATGCACTGGAAGCAGCATGGCCCTTAAAACTCCTCATGCTGTATATTACTTTCTTGAGTCTTATAACGTAAAGGGTAAGGCCAGGTAGTGTCAATGTGCTCTGAAGGGGAGCCAGCAGTCAAGAAGGCTGTATACCATTGAAGAAGTATACAAAAGTTCAGATCCCATGCCTGAATGGAAAACAGGTGTTTTCTGAAAGGTTAAAACTAATTCCATTAAATCATTGCATAACAATAAAGTACATCTGAAGTATCTGAGAACTAACAGAACCTCTTGTGCATCAAATACTTAAATATTTAGCCAGCCTCTGTTTCTTATTCCACCCGAATTAGTATGGGCCATCATCAGAATGGACCTGCTTTTATGCTTCTTTGGAAGAGTTTTTAAATCAAAATACACTATTGTTATCTTCAAAGGCATTTAATTTTGTTCAGTTCTTTAATACAGTCTTATTTATTTTGAACTTCAAAATACTTAAGAAAAGCTTAACTGAATTATTTTTTGGCCAATAACAAGAATAGGCCATTAATTTTACATTGCTCTGGTCCATATCATTCACTTCAGTGCTTTTGTAGCTGTCGTATTATTCTAGATTCTTTGATAATTGTGGAAACAACTGTAAACATCTCCTCAACAATATTCAAATGTCAATATTCACTTCAGAAAAAATAAACAGTGCCTCAGTAACTTATATTCCTGTGGTAAGAAATTGAATTTTTATTTCTTCGCTGGTTTGTTGTCTTTTCTTAAGTTCTGTAATAGAATTACCTTATTCTAATCAAACTATCTCCTTGATAGGAGAAGAAGAAAGAAATATACGATGCCAGCTGAGTAATTACTGCTGGTGGCCATGATAGTAAATCTTTCAGCTATCCTTTTTCTGACCAGTCCAACGTAGTTTTAAGGAAATACATACTTTCCTTGTTAAAGCAAGTTATTTTTATTCCAGAAACTATGTGATTAGAAAACAAAATTAAAAAAAAAAACAAACAAAAAACCCAACAAACAAACAAAAAACCACACACAAAAAAACCAGCCATTAGCATTGGAGTCTTTTAAACATATTTTGACATTAATAAGTTTTATCACAGACTGATAAGTTGTAAGAATATCTCTCATAACAGACTTCACCACCTATTAGTGAAATACAGTTAAACAAAGGATAATGCAGGGTAACTCTCTTGAAAGGAGTCTTTGGAAGTCCCTTCTCTAACCTCCTGCTCAAGTGGCACCTGCCTTGAGTTCAGACAAGGTTGTTCAGGACTTTATCCAGACTGGTCTTGAAACCCTCCAAGGATGAAGCCTGTGCAACCTCTGTAGGTTATCTTCTCTACTGCTGTAGCATCTCCATGGAGGAGGTTATCCTTGTATCCAGTCTGATCCTTTCTGGTTTCAGTTTATGCCTGTTTTCTTTTGTCATACCCACATGCACAATGTGAAGAGCCCAGCTCCACCTTCTTGTGGCCCTCCCATGAGGTCCTGGGAAGTTACTGGTAGGATCCCCAAAAGACACCTCTTCAGGCTGAACAAGTTCTGCAGCCTCAGCTCACAGGCCAAATGATCCAGACCCTGACCAGCTTGGTGGCCCTGCCCTGGACTTGTACCCTTTTATCAGTGTCTTTCTTGTGTTGAGAGAATTCTGAAACTGGACTCAGTATTGCAGATGTAGTCTAACAAGCACTGAATAGAGGGGGATAATCACCTCCCTCTTTCTATAGGCCATGCTTTTGTTGACACATCCCAGGATGCTGCCAGCTCTCTTTGCTGCCAGGGCACACTGCTGGCTCATGCTCAGCTTGCTGTCTGCCAAGACCCCAGGGCCTTTTCCATAAAGCTGCTCTCCAGCCAGTTTTTTTATCATTTACTTATCTGCCCTTCCAGACTGTAAAACCCCAACTTGCAAACAAAAATATTGTGGGAAACAATGTTCCACATTTGCGCTCTTTGTTGTCAAAGCAGAAAATACAGCAGAAGGCTTATGCATTTGTTACTTTCAGAAAATTCAATTTAGTATTACATTATAACTAATTATAATGTGCTCACATTTCAGAACACCATCATACAGACTGTAAACTGATACTTGTTATATTCTGGCTAGTATAATATATTTACTCTTAAGCAAGTTGCTTTTCAGTATAAAGTTAGTTATCTGTTACAATGTGATTCAGTAGCACTTCTATTACCCAGCCAAAATTGTGATCTTTTATTGTAGTGAACACCAGAAACATTCTAAAAGAGGTAGGCCTTGACCAAAAATAGCTTTTAATTTAAAGAAAACATAAACAAGTTGTTCTTCCTTTTTTTTTTTTTGGCTATAACGACAATAACTGAAAATTATGATAACCAGTTAATCAAGTTACTTCTAGCCTAATTTTGTTCAGACTGAGTTCATGGTAAAGACTTGTATTGATTGAGATGAAATCTAAAGTAGTTCACCTGGTCCTAATTGATACTGACATGTAATCATTAGGCCATGGTTTCCAAAGTACTGGTGTGACTGCTGTAATCAGGTGATGGGCTTTCTTTTTAAATGCCCAGAAAGCTGTGGTGCCCAGAGCAAAAATTTAAAATCAAATTTTGGCTACATTTTCATAGGGATTTATGTAGCTGAAGATGAAAAATAAGCTTTCTGTTGTGACTCATGCTAATTCTACACTGATTCCCAGTAAAGGTTGCCTTTGGTCAGTAAAATCTGCACATGGCACAGAATTATGAAGGTACCTAGTAATTTCTGAATAATTTAATAGGCTCTTCTTTACTTCTTTGGGATCCTAGACAACATTCAAAATATCTGTAAGATCATATTATACTCCTGTGTTTATATTTGAAAATAGGACTTGGACTGCTAAGTAGTTTCAGAGTTGTTGAAGATGAACAAAGAGCTGAGCAATTTTTAATCCTCTTTAATATGAACAGCTTAGTGCACTTAAGAAAGTGTGACATGATAACTTTTCTCTTTTTGCATCTGTTAAAACAGAAGGGTAAGAAATGTATTCAGTCCCAGATCACATGGGACATGGGGTTTACTCCACAAAGGCAGAACAGGATTTTGTTGTTTATATATTTTAGGTACTTACACACACTCTTTAAATGCCTGTCTTATTAGAATAAAAAGCTCCTTTTCACAAATCCTTAGGGAAAAGAAAGAGCTCTTTGATGTTTGATGAGAAGTCATGCTTATTTACATTCTTCTAAGGACATGCTGAAAACTCAGGTGATAGACACCCAAAAGCACACTTTGGATTAGGCACACCTGGAGGCAAAGTGTCTACCTGACATGGAACTGTTCTTGGCAGCACAGTGATAGGGCTGTATGTAAGTGCAGCATCACAGGTTGCTCAGACTGTTTTGGGGTTTTTTTCTCTTGTAGTTGTTGACTTGTGCTCTGAATGCCTTCCAATATAGAAAGCAATGCTGGAGGGAATTGTTGTATCTCCTAGCAGTATGTTCAGCCTGAGCAACTAGATCTTTTATTGTCTATAAACTCAAAGATACTAACCATATCTGACAAAAAGTGGATTTCATTATCTTAAAGATTTTTAAATACCTTGTGGTATCTAGCCATCAAGTTTAGCCACTGTGTCAACTTTCTTCTGCAAATAATCTTGTAATATTAGATTGCTTTTGCACATACTGGGAAGTGGCAATCAAATGCTGATTCTTTAGCATACTGTAGACACTGTTTGTCTTTAAAATGCAACAGTGTATGATTCTTATATGCAAAGTCAGTCAGTTGCCTCATGCAATTGCTTTATTACCATCTTTAATCTACCTTTGTGTTGATTTTCGCTGTTACTGAATCTGTTCTTTGTGACATTTTAGAAAAGAATCAAATAACTGCATGAAATTGTTGCTTAATTCACAAATATTACAAATAAATAAAGAACTGAAAACAAAGTTTTTTGATAGACACAACTTCCAAATGGCCTATAAACCTTCAAGGAGTTATTCCTGCAGATAATCATTCCAGTCACATGAGTTTGAACTAAGCTTATAAGTACAATAGAAGTTTGCTAAATCCAAGTCTAAAATTATTTCTCTGAAAGTTTCTGAGTGAATAACCTCGTTAGTTCAATTGATAGGTATTAATTTAAAGCCCAATCTACAATGGATTCAGTTGCACCTGCTTCTGTACTTTGGCATAAAAGAGGAGATATTTGGTAACCAATTTCAGAGCCCTAGCCAAGTACATCATATCTCAGTAGCTGCCTATAAACATAACTAAAAGGCAAAGAAAAAGTAACCAGGGATTTTAACACATATCAAAATACAGGGTTGAAATTAGAGAACAGCAGCTGAAATGTTTGTTAAAAGGCAAGGAAAACAATAACAAAATAAATAACTTCTTCCTCAAGGCAGGTTGCCTGATTTACAATGACACTTACAATGTCATTCTGGAACCAATGTTTCTTCATGTTGCAAGGAAGAAAAACAAAGACCGAGTCTTTTGTCAGTAATTTTTTACCTCTCAATTGACTTACACAGAGCACTGTTTACAGAACAAAGCCCATGGCTACACTAGAAAGATTTTGCTCTTGTACATACCATAGGAGGCTCTTAAAGCAGAGATGAAAGTACAGAAAGTTTGGAGAGTGCCAAGGACTTATTTTGTTGTATAACTCATGCAAACACTTTGAGTGCAATAATATTTTCTGTGTCAACACAAGTGTGTCTTTGGCCGGTCTCTATTTCACATCCATAACTGATATAACCACTCTGGCAAAACTTCAAAGTGTATATCAGGCTTATCAATTTTGTCAGGTATAATTTTAAGATTATCAGGGCACTTGTGGCTGGAAAATGGTTGGAAAGTTGAAAGACACTCGTGGGAATAATCTATAGTTTTCCTAAAACATCTTTCACCCTTTTAGAGGAAGATCTCAGACTTGTACTTTTTATACAGATCACCCTGATGACTCAAGACTGACTCTATGCTTTGAAGCGTATATCCAGATTAGCATCCGTAGGAAAAATGGCTTTTAGCAGCCATTCAATTAGCTATCGTATGACCAGAAAAGAACAATGGGTCCAGTAGAAGACAGTGTTTCTGGCACACAAGGCTTGGAGAGGAGTGGCTGGAAAGCTGC
>NW_010180647.1:0-10628 GCF_000695765.1 Mesitornis unicolor | reverse complement strand
AATGATAATACTCAGGTTTTGCATTTTTGTGGAGTTTGGAGGTGCAGAAGAGAAGTAGGACTGAAAATTGACCCAAACTAACATTTTCCTGTCAGTTTGCACATGTTGCTGAAATGTTTTGTTTCATGCAGATAGATTTGCCAGACAAATATATTTCAACAGGTTTTAGAGCACTTAAAGCATTCTAAAAATTGTATTTACCAATTAAATCATACCTAAAGAATAGATTTTTTACACAGAATAGTTTTTTTTCTATCTTTTATAGAACCAGAGGGTATTATATGAAAGTACATCCTTAAGTGTATTATTATGTTTTACCTTAACCTGTAAGATGTTTAGGGACTTCCTTACAGACAAGTTTTCCCTTTCCCCCTAGAACTGCAGACAATCCATTTTTTGCTATGTTTGTTTATGTTGTTAGTGGTTCAAGGAGCATTTTGAGTAGGTAGGTAGTGAGTGACAAGGCAAACTTAAAAGCTTTTGAGTTCCTCTGTTTAGATAAGCAATGATTGAATGCTATTTTTATGTGCTATTTTTATAATTGCAACCAGGCTTCAAAACCAGTCAGCCTGAAACATGGCTTCCCACCCAAGGCAGTCACAAAGATATTGCCACCATGCCAGAAGTGTCTAATGCAAACTATGAACTATTGTAAGTAGTACTGTAGAAGTAGTACTGTAGAAGAAATGTGTGAGACATCTTCAGTCTTTTTATCCACCACCATTAACATGGTACTGAATTGTGCTGCAGGCTTTTTATAAAGGAAAAAATCTCTCTCCTTCCTTCCCTGCTCTCAGAGAAGCTCTCTAAAAGAAGATGCGGAAAAAGAGGGTAGGGAAAAGTTAGAGTTGTTAGCTTCTTCACTTTTTTATATTTTTAATAAAGGGAGATGCATCTTCTTTGAATCTGTCTTTAGTTTTTCATTCATCAGTGCTTTTGATTGTTAAGTTTTGGTAAGAGTCTTTTATTTTATTTCTAGTTGCTATAAATATTCTTTAATTTCAGATACATAAAACTATCCCTAAAATTTCCTCTATTCACTTCACGGTGTTCTGTATAAAAAACCTTTAGCCTCAAGATTTATATCTGAGCTAGTAACCCTATTTCTCCTTTTAGATAATAGTCATGAACTGGTATATCTAGACCATGACTCATAGATGCCTCTATGTGGTCAGAGTAACCCTGATGTAGTGGACCATATTTCCCTTCATTGCTCATAAAAATAAAAATATAAAAATGGGCACTAGAACAAATGTAGACATCTATATGTGGTCAAAGGAATTCTCATTCTGTGTTATTTGGAAACAAAGAAGTATGTTTTGTATATAACATTTCAAGCACTCAGAAGTGAATACAGTTCTGGAAAGAATTTTGTACTAGAAAGCATTCTTCAAAAAATACTAAGTACAGTTATTTGCCCAAAAGTGATTATACAAAGAGTTTTTATTCATCAAATTGTATTAGACAGTCCTGCACAGAAGCATATGCAATAATACAAGCAGAATATTGTGAAGATTAGTTCCTGGACTGTGGTTCCAATGTTGGAAATCAGACCTTATCAAATTCAGTAAGAAAAAAAATACAACTTAAACTAGGTTAGGATGTTATTCATAATCTTACTACTGTCTCCCATTTACTAATGAACTCAAGAAAAATAATTTTACCTGTTTGCATGATTGTACTCTTGAGTTTTCCCATCTGTAGTTGATATACCCTTGAGTCATTCATTCCTTCTGCCAAACTATCTCTTTTTGGAACAACTATGTAAAAAATGTATCTGAAAGTATACCTATCTGATGAAATAAATTTTCAGTATGAAACTAAAATTGAGGGGTGATTTTACAAAGAGTATTATGCTTTCAGTGATATACTTGTAGTGTGAAAATGACAATTAAAGCATGAACAAGAAGAACAGATAAGAAACAGAAAAGGAAAAACTAAGAACTAGACAGAAATTAATTTTACTTCACCAATGTTTCACTATAAATTAAATACTTGTTTACAGGACAGCAGCCAAGGAATAAGAAGCTGTCAAAAATGTTCTGGTTTTACCATTCTGCATTTTTGTAAGTTTAGTTGAAGGTCTCATCTTGGGTATAAACTGACTATAAAAAATATGTAAAAAACAGAACATAACTTTAATACTTATGAAGACAACATACGTTATCTTTTTTTTTGTTTTAATTGTTAAGTGGAACAATATATAAAACATTTTTTATACTAAAGGCATGGTGCAACTCAAATTAAAATACTCTGTACAACAAACTAACAATAATGCTTTATAAATAATCTCAATCATTTAAACTCTGGTTATTTAGTGATTGATTGGTATTTGGAAAGGCTATATGTAAACAAGTTTATCTCAGTAAAACAAACAAACAAGAAAATAAAACCTTTTTTTGTTGAAAATGTCATCATATCAGAACCAGTATAATGAGTTTACACAAGTTTATTTATCGTTGCCATCCCCAAGATGTCGCCTCTCATTTCTAAGCAGTTCCTGGAGCATTACAGATAGCAGTAACATGCATTTAAAATTTTGCCAAGTGCCAGAGACATGTCTCAGTGCACTGCAGGAGAGTACTGTGCAAGCCTGATGTTTTTGAGCACCGTTTTTCTAGTATTGCTAAATCTTACTGTGCATCTAATGTAACACAATGTGAGAACAGCTACCAGTTCAGAAATGCAATATAGTTAAACAGTGTTATTATCATATTATCAAAATAGTAGCTTCTGTGATAAAAGATATATATGTTCTTGAAAATCTAGCCCCTGGATTTTATTTTAGCAAGCAGTAGAGTTGCTTGCATTGACACATAAATTTATTTTCTGGACAGGCAGAAATTAGTTATTGTATATTTGACTTTTTTTATTACTTTTACCTGTGACTGTTTGCTCTGTAAGTTTGAATGCTTGTTTCTAATAATTCTGCATTGTACATGATAATAGTATATGGATGAAATCTTAAAAGGGAAACATACTTTTCCATGATGCTTGTTTATTCTATATTAATCAGAAGCCTATGTTTACCTTCTGGCACAGACTTCTTAATTATTTTCATTTCAATAGAATTTCAATAATTTATTCAATAGTTTCACAGGCTAAAGCCAACCTGAAAGCTAAGACAAGTGAGACCTTGACAATAATAACAAACTGAACTAATGTTAGTCCAGTAAGCTAGTAAAAAATAAAAAGGAAACAAACATGAGCCTTGTTGTATAATTATTGCTAGCTCAACAGTTTTGTAACAGACTTGAGGTTGGAGACCAGGAGACAATAAAAACCTTGGTGACAAATGCTAATTGGTCTTAGATGCAGAAAACCCAAAGAAACCAGGCCTGGGACTGCATTCCTGTTGAGGCCACTGGCAGCTTGTGCTAAAAATCTAGATAGCAAGAAATAGTGAAAGTGTTAGCCCCTTAGGTGTAAGAAAAAGAAAACCCCATATGTGTGAGGAAGGAACATATCTCCATTAATCTCCTTTCTTTAATAATCAGAAGGTTGGAAGGGGAGGAAAGAAAAGAGGAGGAGGAAAGCTATGACATTACAAGGCAGTAGGAATATAGGCAAGTTTGCTCTTCCCGCCTCTTTCTCAAAATGCCATCTTCATGTGTGGGTGAAAAATGGAGGGATTTCCAGACATATCTCTTCAGAACCAAGTTTAAACCATATTGAGCCCAGACTGCTAGCTATTGTCCCAAATACCAGACTACTGTTTCTTGGTGTGCAGTAATCTGGATGCTGGGGTATTAGTAGCTCTACTAGAAGTTAGAGCAGGAGCTCAGTAGTTTCTGCACCAGCAGCAGTGACAGGTTTAACAGCAATGGTAAGACTGATATTGGGATTGTGGTCCTGCAGTGGCAAAGGTAGTGATGATCTTCCTGACTTCCTGGTTCAAAAAAGGGAAAAAGAGCCAGGCACAGGAGCTCCTTGCTTTTAGCTGGCAAAATCCACTCAGTGTAGCAAGAACGGAGGAGCAGCAGTCATTATTACTGGAGAAACTTGAAGAAAAGATTCCAGGTATACATTTTTCTTGGATCAGTATAGCTGTACTTGCATCCTCCTCTCCTCCTCTCTCTAGTTTTCACAGATACAGTTACAAGGTAGTTTACAAATAAGCATAATTTTTATCTACAGTAGTAGGGATGAAAGCAGACCTTTAAAGATAAAAGTGAATATAGAAATCTAATGAAAGTGGTATTATATAGCTATAAGCTTTGCTATCTAACCATGCAAATTGACTGTTTCTGCATGTGGCAACTGTATTGTGTGTTTTTTCCTCTTGGATAATGTGCTTTCTCTTACTTCAAAGAATCCTAAAATAATTGGACTGGTATTATATGTAGAAAACCAGGGTAAAATTAATTGAAATTTATATTAATTGTCTTATTTTCTTAATTGCTACAAATGTGGGTCAACACTGCCATGGACTTCATATAAATTTTAATAGAACTGTGAATTCTAAGATATTTTTGGATATGCTTCAAGCATTAAGTTCTTAAAAAAATTAAATGATCAGATTTCATATCTGATGCCTTTCCAGTGAAAGCAGATTCTGAGTGGCCTTTTATTAGTGGATATTCACTTTGGGAGTGTTTGGGCTCACTGTTCTAATGCAGGAACTCAAAGTATGTTTTCTAACAGACTTACCTAATTTCAGAATGAGAAGTGTTATATTAGAAATAGAGGGCAAGGTTCAGTTGTTAGCATAAAGGTATCTTGTACCATTTTCTTGGGGTGCTCTGTGTGATATTCAGTTACTGGTGTACAAGTTCAGAGATTGTTCTTAAGTCCTGTGTCACAGCTCTCAGGTCTGTGTGAAAGCTTCCATTACCTTAGGGCATCCAAAATGGCATTATCCATCTGTGTCTAATGGAGATGAGAAGTTGTAAAGGAGATTTCATTTACTTCGTGTGATGTGGGTAAATGTTCATGCAAGATACAAAGGATAAATTAGATGTCATCAATAACTGCTTCTTGGAAAAAATAATCAGAGTATCACAAGAAAAGGATTCTGTATTTACTAGCCATGCACAGGACTGAAATGCAGTGTCATCAAAAAAAAAAAAGTGTAGTAATGACCACAGAAATACCATGGTTTACTCAGAAGAAAAATCCTCAGAGGAAAAAAAACGGTATGTGTGAGACCCACAATAGTGAAGTGTAAGGTCAATAGAGAAAGCTACAGACAAATGTAGTTATTGTAAAGGAAAATGAGAAAAAATGGCTAAAAAAATAATATATTTGCATGTGGCATGAACGACGTTCAAGGATATTATTTCAAAGGATATTTTGTATCCAAATGAAGAGGTAACAGGACGAGTGACAATTGGCACAAACTGAAATATAGGAAATGTGTGAAGTGTGTTGGACACACAATGAAGTGTGGGTCCCCCGGCATGATCCTCACTTCACTTTGTGAGCCCTTCACTTTGGTGACTGCCCCAGATGATGGGGCTCTGAGCATCTTGATCTAGTAACAATGTCCCTGCCTACTGCAGGGGGGTTGGACTGCGTGATCTTTAAAGGTCCCTTCCAACCCAATGCATTCTGTGATTCTATGAACTCTTGTTTCAATACTGGAAAATACTTTCTTTCTGTCAGGATGGTCAAGCACTGCAACATAGGTAGGAATTTGTTGTTTGTCTGTAATTCTTGATCTAATCAGAATGACATACTTATTTTTTCAGTCCTGTTGTTGTGTTGTTGAATTTTTAGTAAAAATTAATAAAGAAAATGTTCACTAATATTAAATTAATAAAGGAAAAGCTCATTAATATTTCCCTAAAATTGTTATGTGTGAAGAGTTACTAATATCTGTGCCTCCTTTTTAATGTTTTTCTCTCTTGTTTATTTTCCTCTAAGCCTAAAGGCTGATCATGTCTCTCTGAAGCAGTGACGTGGTGGGGTGTCACAGTGAGCTGTCAACATTCCAAGTTATCTCTAGGAGAAGTCTGGTTGAAAAGCTGCACTACAGTCCCCACCAGCCATTATTATGCAGTGACTTTATCACTGGGTTTCTCATGCCTTTACTGTGTGTGGTATTCACAGAGCTTCAGGCATAGCACAGTAGGGACAATAGTGACTTGATCACTAGGGAATGGCCAAAACCAGATCAGGTCAAGGTAAATCCTGACAAGCCCTTTAGACCAAGCACTGCTTTGTAAGTACAAAGTCTATGGTCCTTTATTATCAATGGCAAAAAAACCATGTTTACTGTTTACTTACTTTACACTGTTTCTTACTCACTTTCCCTAAGCATTCTGTACTGCCATAGGTGGAACTTAGGTTTTAGGCTCTTAAGATGCTTGATCTGCTAAAGGTGAGGAAGGTCTTGTACAAGGTGATAGTTTGCTAAGGGTTTGTGCAATTTATCCCTTAGGATTGCCCTCCACAAGAGAGAGTTTTCTAAGCAGAAAGATCTCAAAAACTACTTACTTAAGAGGTACAGAAGTCAAAGCAAGGTTTGAAGCAAATCAACAGAGACAGTCTGACTAACAGATTAATCTTTTTTACCTACTATATGTGCCTGAGATTTGAAAAGGTCTGCCCTTCCCCTTGCTATGGTTATTCCTGCTATTCTGCCTGTCCTTTAGAGTCCAGAGTCTGGTACATGCTGTAGCTTGATACTTAATTAAAAGCCACAAACTGATAAAACTAAAGGAACAAGGCTTGTGATCTCAAGCTGGGATTTGTTTTTTTCTATAAATCTTAACATAGGTAAGTTGAACAGAAAGGTTAGTTCCCACTGTTGTACTTTGCATTATGAGTTTATATAGAGTTTTTTATTACTAGTGTTTATCATCAAGGGCTTAAAAACAAAAAGGAAACTTTTGGGTTGCTTTTCACAAGCTTAATTATCCTGAGTTTTATTTAAAACATTTCAGAGACAATATCAGCCATAAAGAGCGAGTTCTTTGGCAGAGTTCAGGGTATTGGAGAATAAGCAGACTCAAAAAAGCAAAACTAGGTTTCTCCACAATGCAACAGGCTGAAATGGTTGTCTTGAACATATTTAAGTAATAAAAAATGTGACATCACATTTAGATCCAGAATAATTTTCTCTGGTTTATTGTTTTGTTGTGGGATTTTTGATCTTCCTTGTTATTATTTCCTTTCTTTTTTTTTTTTGATATTTCTTACTAAGTAGTAGTTTCATATATCTAGGCACTATTTCTGCTGAAGTGGATCAGAAAGCTATTACAAAGTTGAGCACAAGTCAATATACTGTTGTGAAAAAAAGGAAAGATATTTTTTATGTCTGAAAAAAAAGTGTAGCCTGTAAGATGGGTAAAATACATTTTCTTCTCTTTTCTGCACACTTTAGACATCACATGAACTAGATTTGGGCACAATACAGCTGGGAAGATGGAGTCTAATTCAAAAAAATCCTTATGGCAAAAAATGATTAGGGATCAGATCAATATGAATTCAAATTTAAGACTGTTTATACTAAGAGGATATGCTTATATTCAAGTATGTAATTTTATTTTTTTTTAAAAGGTAATAACTTCCTATGTTTACAATAAACCAAGAAATAAATCGTCTAGAGTGCAGCGAGAAAGACTCAGGAGAGGTATTAAGAAAACCTTCACTGTGACATGAGTATTAGCATAGCCTGCCTGGGATGCTCGTTGCCTAAGTTGCACAGTAGGTATGCTGTGCCTACTTTTCTACCTTACTGATCTTGACTGTGCCTCACTGACTTGTTTTCCTGGTTTGAGCTCTCATCTGCCTTTTTTTTACAGAGTTGCATGGCAGTCTTTTGGCTAAATCTGGTTACCATCATTGGACCTATACTACTCTTCTTGCTTCAGTGCTGTGGGTCTCCACTTTTGTTGGAGGAGGCCATTGTCCTGCCTGCCTTGCTGTAACCTCCAGTTTATATCTCCTTACAGGGCGTTTCAACCCTGACATCTCCATTGCAGGAGGTCCTTAAGAACTAGCTAAAAAGCTTTTGCAAAAATGACACAGATAGCTGATCTTGTTTTAAGGCAGCAAGATAGGTTACATAAACCCTTTTAAAGCCTTCTAATTTTGCATTTGTGATTGTAATACAGGTTATTCTTACAATAATTTCTATGTTTGATGTTTATTATTTACAGGTATTCCAAGTGACTACATTTCAGATTATTGAAGGATTTACTTTTTTAATTGCTATTACTGACAAAGTGCCTATTATACTTCTCAAAGAGTTTGCATTTGATTTCTCTTTTGTATTTTATACAGGTATCTATTGCCAGCTAAAGAATCAGATCCTCCTATGTTCCAAAAAATTATAAAATTTACTGTCAAGGAGAGGAAAGATAAAGGATTAAAGAACAACTGTGTACACCAGGAGTCCAACAGTGAAACTTTCTGAGGAGTTAACATTACACAAGATACCCCTATTCAAACAAGCTGCTTTATGTTCATGCTTTGTAGAAGAAGGTATTAGGGAGATAAAGAAATACATTTCTTTCTTGGGCACCTTTTAAAAATACAAAGTCGTCACATCCCATTGCTACACTGCACAGTAATTGATCTAAGATAAGATAAAACAAGGACTTGCTAACATTATGTGGGGGAAAAAAGTATCTTCTTTACATTTTGACCCTAGGCATTCTCGTCTAGATGGCCAAGGCAAAAGGCAATGGGAAGGCTTAGATTTAAAGGAGTTTTAAAAACAGCTCAGAAATTGAGAGTCATGTGATTGCCCCAATGACTCCACCATGGTAAGTTTATTTGCTTAGTCACTAGAAAGTAATAAGAGCATAAGGAGACAGAGAAAATATTTTCCATCTTTTCATGTGTTTTCTAGTGTGACCCAGATACTATTTCACACTGTCTGGTTTCCTATAAAAGCTCAGTGGGCCTTTCTTCACTGTAATTATGTGCTGAGTGTTAGCAGAAACTAAGTCAGTCAGACTTAACAGCAACATTTTAAACCAGCACTAAGTACTTAGTTAATATTTCAATGACTGTATGTTATGACTGTGCAATTGAAGAGTACTTAAGTTCCTTTCCTAAAACTTGTAAGTAGACTGAAAAATCTATTTTTATGTGTCTGGTTTCTACATGTGGAGATAGATATTTTTTCTGTAATTGCTAATGTAGATCTTTCATGGCTCTGACAGTAGTATTTCTCCCTCTGATTAAGTACTTCACGATTTTTGTGAAAAATATCTTTTTCTCCCTCATTTCTTATATTTGAAATTTATATTTTAGTTGAATTTTTAGTATCTCCAAGGATGGAGATTCATAGCATTTCTGAGAAACTTGTTCCAGTGTTGCAATGGTGAAAAAAATTCACTGTAATTAATTTGATTTTCCCTTGTTGCAACTTGTGTCCATTTTCTCTCAATCTATGACCATACACTTCTGAGAACAACCTGGCTACATCTTCTGTGTATTGTGCTGTTAGGCACTTGAAGACAACAATAAGATCTACCTTTAGTTAGCTTGTGCTAAGTCTAAACCCAGTTTTCACATCATCTGTTCACATGGGGTAGTGAGCTGTCTCCGTTTAAGGTTCAGAAAGCAGGATTCTCTCTCTATTGACCCTAACCCTCCCAGGGGAAGGATTTAAAAAGAGGGAATAGAGAAAAAGATGCTTCGCACAAGGTTGGAAGTTAAGACTTTAACAACTTTAAGGAAAAACAACAGGGGAAAGGAAAAGGGAATTAATAACGGACAAAGGATATTGAACTATATACAAAACCTAATCCCAGTAGTCCTGAGTGGAAGTGTCCAAGCAGTGCCTTGTGGGCGCTGTGACTGCTGTGACTTGTCACCAGGGACTGCAGTGGTGCCGGGGAGTGGATGGGGGTGGATGCTGCTGAGCACGTGGAGGTGGTCCAGCCATCCCGAGATGCAACAGAAAACCGCCCAGGAAGCCAGGAAAAGCCGGTAAAAACCTTGGTCCTCCTCTTTTTTTTACAGACTGTGGCCGGAAAGGTGAGGGAACAGTACTGATCTCTGACCCTCCAGGGTCCTACAGACACCACCAGTCCTTCTCTTTCAGGCTGTTAACCCTTAAACCATAATATTCCACCCCTTGTTCCATACCATTTCCTGCCACAGTCAAGTTTTTAAGGACTGTCTCTATTCAGAAATCTGTGGGGTCCAGGCTGCAGGTCTTCATTCACCTTGGTAGTCTATCAGGATGGAGGAGATGGTATAGAGTACATCAGAGTCCATGTGTACACGTTGTGGGTTTATCCTGGAACTCTTGGATGCCACATTTCTATCTGGATAGAAGAAGACTTAAAAAAAACAACTTATCACTATTTTACAGTACTGTATATTACATAACATAAAATAAAACTCTTTCAGCCAATGCTAAATTTCTTTGTGGTACACAATGAACTTCACCGTTTTCCTGCATTACCCACCAAGTATGTCCTGGGCCTTGACCAGAGACAACCCCACGGATGGGTTTGCCTCTGCCCAAAGCAGGAGAGACCCACACAGCCTTCCCCAACAGATTCTTTTCACATACAAAAGGCTACTACGTGCAAGAGATCTCACTGGGCGGCACCGGCTCTGTTAATGGATCCCCTGGTGTTAACCAACCAGGTAGCTTCTGCCAAATGTTTGACCCAGTTCTTTAAAATTGCCCCACCTATTGCTTTCAGAGTGGTTTTTAG
>NW_010180646.1:32428-56971 GCF_000695765.1 Mesitornis unicolor | reverse complement strand
CTGAATGCACTCGTACACCAAATCAACTCTTAAGAATGTAAAAGGCACTTTACTCCAGCATCTAGACAGCGAAGTTCACCACTTGGAGTAAAAAACGCAGTTAGGACTTCAAATCTTCTATTGCTCACTGTCATTGTTCATTGGCTTATTCTGCTCAGCTATGACCTTTAAAACTTGTGGAAGCAAGTCTGATACCTGCCTGGTCCGGTTACAAAAATGTCAGTAATCAGCACACTGCAACTCTGTTTAGGATTCATGATATAAAATAGATGGAATTGGATAGAAGCACCAGCTGGAAAAGTACCAAACACCATCATGAAATGTCTTGAACTAAATAGAAATGGACAGCAGAAGATCCAAGATGATGCAGGTCTTGGAGGTGAGTCTGGTGAGGCCAACAAGTCATTCAGTCCCTGGTTAATTATTCTCATTTTATCTCCCCCTGATCCAGGTACAACCTTGGCAAAAGCTAAATACCACAGAGGGTTGCTTCATCTGACAGTCAAATGCCTTTGACAGCAGATAGACAGTTACAGCACATCAGAGAACAAAAGTTCTTCTTTTATACACATCTCATCAGCCCAAATTTGCAGCTAGCACATTACTGAATTAATAGCAGAAGTGTCTGTAAAATGTATAAGGTTCACCAAAATAGTGCCTACATAACTTTTTTGCCACATCACTGCAGAGTGCAATTTATGTGTCCCTCATGTATTGCAGACAGTTCAGAGAAAAATGTAAATATTTTTAATTCTTTTACATTCTAACATATCATTGCAATTATTTTGGAATGCACAAATGTTTTATAAATTTTTATCTGTTTTCAAATTTTTGTCCTGGTTTTAGTCATCAAAACTCACATTACTGAGTTCAGCCCAGACAGAAAATGCATGGTCTTTAATTTCCATTAATTACCCAGTGTTACTTTATTGTTATTTATTCATTATTTTCATCTCTTTATTATTAACTAAGCATTTCTTACTATATGCTGGAGTTTTGATATTATTTTTATTTGCAAATGCTGTTTTTCTGCATTTCACAGAGCCTTGGAAAATTAAGATAACAAAACCAACTTCATCATAGTGCATTGTACTATGTCCTATTTGCATTTGTTGAGAAAACATCAGTTGCAGAGCTGCCGGAAGAAACTATCTCAATTAATCCCACTTATGAATTAATCACATACGTCACATACATACATCACATACATTACATATATATTTCATATCATTTCACCTCTTACATTGTATGGCTTTTAATAATGATTTTTTATGGTACTGCTGTACCTATAAGTACTTAATTTTTCTTTAATAGAAAAGATTGTTGTCCTGAGATCAATGTCTCCCACAGAGAAAGTAAACATCTGTTTTGCAAAGCATTTCTAAAGCAGCAGGAGACCATTATCCTGTGACAACATTCTATTACAATTATTTCATTGCAGTCAGGAAAAATGAGTGATGTGGAGCAAATTTATTCTTTTTCACATTCTGCCAAACCTCCCTGTTCTTTATCCAATGACTTCCATCTGGAGCATTGCCTGGAAGGATGGCTGCGGCATTCTGCCATTTGTCATTAATGATCTGTTGAATTACGATTGGCTTAAAGAACAGATCAATTTTATATCTCAAATACTCACAAATAATGTTTACATGCAAGATACAAAATATCCACATTGGCTGAAGTTGGTGTTCCAGTAATGGGGTGATGTTTGAGTCTATCATGTTGCAGAATGTATCACTGAGGGAGGAATGAATCCATTTTGCACTGCAGGATGAGATATTGCATAATGAAGGCAGCAGAAGCTGTGTCTTACTTCTCGTAAAATGTCTTTCATCTGTGACCCTCACACTTTTAAGAGTTTTTTTCTTCTCATGGATGAGAAAAGCAAAGCAAAAGTGACTGATATATAAGTCTCACTCTACAGGGCAGATCAATAGCAGGATCAGGAATTCCTTGTTGCCTAATCTAACTTCAAGACAAGTTTATTCAGAATCAATTGGTTTGAAACATGAATGGCCAGCGTTAGATCCATTCATAATTTCAGGGATTTCACTATACTGGCTTGCCAAACAAGGATCAAAACAAGATGTCAAGTCTGTGGAAGGAGATGTCACATTGACATCATCACTATTTCACAAAAAAAAATGTGAGGGAAGCTGCTGAGAGAATGAAAAAATAGTAAGAAGGCCCAAATAGCAGTGCTTTGACTCAGAGGATTAGGTCAAACTGAGACGGCAAATCTCAGGGAGAACTTCTGACAGCATACAGCTTCGCTTAATTGCCTAGAAGGAACACACAGCTGGCTAAACATACAGACTTAAAAATTCATAAATTGTAGAAGAAAAAAAAATACAGCAGTATTCAAAACCTCTTATTTTCATTTGGCTTGCACAGAAAGCCAGATTTACTGAATTCAACACTGGGTGAGGTAAATAGAACCTTTCTTGATCAGCACTTCTTCTGTGTCTTGTGTATTTTACCCTGAGGATGACAGGTAAACAGAGAGCCCATTAGTTCTGCCTCAGAGTTACCTATAAACTCCGTTCAAATTTATTTAAGACACCAAAACAAGAAGATGCTGATGGGCACCTCAATGCTGATCTAGAGCTACCTCACGCCAGCACTCTCTGCAGCTAAGCCAAGCCACCATTTATAGAAGAAGAGCTCCCTGCAGAAGCCACTTTGTTTTCACTCTTGCAACCATATTTATCCCACCTAGACTTCCTACTATAAGCAGGTTTTGTAAAGCTATTGATGTCATCAATCAGACTAATCCAAAGAAAATACAATGGTAGCTACCTATGAGGTTAAAGCCAATTTGCTTCCAAGCATCCTCTATATTGTAGTGCGAGTTAAAACATTTTTCTAGACTTCTGGAGTAGCTCCCAGCACTCTTCATACACTACAAGAATCCAAGACAGCAAGGACTTCACAGGCTTCTTGTGTCCTAGGCGGAGGCTGAAATAAACCAGGACCCCCACATTTTCTCAGATGGCTGCTGGGACCGCCTCATCTCTCAAGGAAAGACAGAGCTGATGCCGGTGAGGCAGGGTGCTGCTCCTGTCCCAGAGCTCCTCCTTCTCCATAGGAATTCCTCTTGTCAGCCTTTGGCACAGCACACAACGTTCCTCTTGTCAGTCTCTGGCATGGCACTCAACAATTTCCAGGCAGGGCTCTGGTGTTCACTGTGCTGGAGATGGGTTAGGAGAGCGTCGAAGCACCTCTGGAAGGGGCTGTGGTGTTCACTGTGCTGGGGATGGGTTAGGAAAGCATCGAAGCACCTCTGGAAGCAAAGGTAAGGAGTTGGCAGGTGGGTGCTTGGAAAATTAGAGTAATGACAAAATACTGACCAGGTTTTACCAGGCTTGAGCCTAACTTGATGGAGGAGTCATTTGCCAAGGCTAGCAGTGCTGCACAGCATCTGTGAGACAAGCAGCCTGCGAAAGAGCTTGTATGAGGAGGGTTTTCTTGCCTAAGTCATCCAGGACCTGACTGGGATGGTGACAGCAGTTCCTACCAAAGGAGGCCAAGCCAGTGTACATGATACATAATGCTGTATTGCCTCTTCTTTAGTGTCATTTGAGCACGCTGGTCCTTTCCACAAATGTTGCACTTGTATGACAGTTCATCTCTTCTCAAATTGACACCTTCTGCCAGATGTTTTTCAATTTAAAAATTCCAAAATGTAAATAATTGTCATTAATGTTCTCTCACCAACTGGCCTAAGATTAACTCACACTGGCATCTTGTCTGATTAGATTACCTTTTCCTTTTTTATCCTTATGACAGGAAATCCCACAAGACTTTACCTGTTTAAAAGTGAGACCTTGTATCACGTAACAAGGGGGAACACTTTCTCTTGGAAGCTTCTTTGCATCCAATAATGGATTAACTGATTAACAAATTGTCTGCAAAGACTTGCTCCCATGAAGCGCAGAAAGGAATAAAGTATATATAGTTTCAGCAATGGGGGGAGAGTGTGCTCATCCTTACAGATTTAGATAATAAGAAAACATTAAGATAGTATCTGAGCAAATAAAAAATATCTACAGTATCTTCCTACAAGATATTATTCACTGAACACGGAGTCAGCAAAATGTGGTCCAAATGAAAGATCCCGTTGAGCTTCCAGATAAAATCTATTGTAATAAAATCTACTCTGTTTCGCCCAGAGATGGCAAATGATACTGTTGTGAAAGCGATTTCTGCAAGCAGGTTTCTAAAAACTCCTTACAATGCTGGTACCACTGTCCCAGCCTCTTTCGTTGGTTTTATCTTTGAAGTGAACTTCAGTCCCTCTCTGCTTAGTGCTCAATGCTGGTACCACTGTCCCAGCCTCTTTCACTGGTTTTATATTTGAAGTGAGTCCATCTCTGCTTAGCAGTACAGCAGTTTTGAGCAGTGTTCAGGAACCTTTCCAGACGTTCAGCTATCTAACTTGGTCTGGCTACTTGTGTAAAAGAATCCTGATATTCCAGAGAAATTAGTAGAAAAGTTGCAAAATATGCTGACTTAAGTTTTAGCATCACTTCAGAATCCTCCATTCTTCTCTTGCACCTTTAGTCCTTGAAAACGTAATTGCCCTTTTTACCTCATTCTTCACTCTCACTTTGGCTCCTTAGAACAAGGCTACAGGTAAATAGCAAGATAAATTATTTTCCTGTCATTTAGTTCCTGTCATTTTGTTTTGGTGAAAAAATACAACTTTCAAATATGAGCACTCTTCCGTATGTTACTTAGCTGGTGAAAAAATACAACTTTCAAATATGAGCAATTGTGCTACTTGGAGCACTATCACTCTTCCTTATGTTACTTAGCATCAGGATACCACAATTTCATATTCCAAGGTTTCTTGTGTTCTTTGGAAATCAGATCATTGGTTCCCAGAGGAATATTTTTATGCTGAGTGTAGTGTGAATACTAATGGGAAAGCTGTGCACAGTGTTTAAATAAATATATTTTATAATGATAACACAACCGGAAACAAATACATACATATTTATTTAATTTTAGCTTCAGAATTTGAGTTAGGTCCCGTCTAGAATGTTGTCTGAGGAGGGAAGAGGAAACAAGCAAGCAAAAACCAGAGAAATATAGGGAAAAAAAGCCCAATCCCTTTCTCTATGAAAAGCTCCTAATTGATTCTCAAGTCCTCTTTCATGTCAACATACATTATGCAAAACTGTCTGTCTATGAAAAGCTCCTAATTGATTCTCAAGTCCTCTTTCATGTCAACATACATTATGCAAAAATATCTAACAAAGGTAGGTTGCTGTGAGGGAATCACACAATGTGTTTGCCATAATATCAATATTTCACTTTTGTAGCATGCTTCATTCCAAACTTCTCAAGGTGATTTGAAAGCAATTACAGAGCAAATGTCTGTAACGTAAATAGGCTTGAACAAACAACCACAATTTCACAGTGGATTTAAAAGCACTGTGGGCCAAATCCAGTAGTTTTCATCCGTCTTGATACCAGCTGGGGTGCTCAGCACCTTGCAGAAAACCCTCAGGACTTCTCCAAATCAGGCCCTAGTGAATTAGTCTCACAATCTTTTATAAGAAAAAAAATTCACAGGCCCCTCAGGACTTCTCCAAATCAGGCCCTAGTGAATTAGTCTGAAAATCTTTTATAAGAAAAAATCCACATGTAAGGTACAGACCACTACCATAGGAATTTAACTGCTTGTAGCAATGCACAAATAAATTCTATCTGCCAACAACATTTGCTGCTAAAGGACTAATAGTTGATTAATATGGTCTCTTAGATAAATAAAACAGATGTGCAAAGTATTTTTACAGAAAAGTACCATTAAAAGCCTGAAACAATGGAACTGAGTCTTAAGGGAATGGTATTTAACATTTTGCAATTAAAGCTGATAGGTAAACCAGATTTATGAAATATTTCCCTTAAAATACAAGGTAGATCAAAGCTTTCACTGCAGTGATGCAACCAAGTCCCTGGTTTGCAAAGAGAGAGAACATTGCAGTTCAAGTTACCCACAAGTACAGTTTTCTACAATATCAGTTTTTCACTTGGTTCTTTAATAACAAGATTCAGTTAAAGCTAAACCACAGAAGTGAAAAATACCTTCTGTAAAGTGATGAGAATTCGATTCCATGAATTTGAAAGAGCTAATATAGTTTTAACTATTTTTAGTGTGAATCTGTGCACAATACAAATCTCCTATAAAATATCATGCCCTGTTTATAGCATAAAATAAAATGTATGCTTGCTGTTTCATCTCAAATTGACTGCACTTGTTTTTCTTCATGCACATGGCTTGTCTTCAAATAGTGTCATATTTTCCATCCACCGACAATAGTTTAATGCCCTACATGACTCAACATGATCAAGGTGTCAAAAGTGTTAAAACACAATTTGCCCTGTTTATAGCATAAAATAAAATGTATGTTTGCTGTTTCATCTCAAATTGCCTGCACTGGTTTTTCTTCATGCGCATGGCTTGTCTTCAAATAGCATCATATTTTCCATCCACTGACAATAGTTTAATGCCCTACATGGCTCATAATGATCAAGGTGTCAAAAATGTTAAAACACAATTTCTTTGTTGATTGGATGCAAATGCAACACAATGCAAATGCATTGCAGCAGAAATAAGCAGGTTAACATTGAAAAAGGCCATACTACCTCAAATGCTGAACAAAATCTCCAGATTTTGAGAAGCACCTTGAACTCATTGCCGGTGAAAAGTAGGAAAAACATCATCACATTGCAGTGTTGATCTGTGCAGTTCATCATATAGCAGAAATTAATTTTTGCTTGCCACAAAAGCATTAAAATGGATTAATGCAGACAAGATTTGAAAATTAAAGAAAAAATATGAAAATACACTAAGTTATAGGAGCTTGAATAAGAAACACTTATCTTATTGCCAAATAAGTTCCTAAGTAAACAACTTTTTAAGGAAACCTGGGTAATAAGTAACAAAGGCCCGATGCTACTGTCTGGAGTATCTTCCTCCCTGTCCACTGTTGCCAATAATCATTAAATATTTCTACTTTCAACTTTCTTTTTTCTTTTCTATTTATTTCCCATCCTTTCCTGTCCTTTTCTGCCCCCTCCCCCCTTATTTATAAAAAAAAAGTCAGCATATAACTCATTAGATATTGAAAATAGTAAAATTTCAGTTCAAGCAGTGTAAAACTGTGTAGTTATATAAAACAGAAGCAAAACACTCTTCCTTTCCTATTAGTAAGGCAAGTGTACTTATTATTATCAAGAAAAGCAAATTCATCATAATCTGAACACTTGAGATATCTGGGAAGAGAAGAACTTTCAGAGTAATTGGGTTTTAAATAGTGTGGAAGGTCTTGTGAGGGGTTTCTGTGCTGAGTGAAGTTTCAGTTTTGATAGAACAGAAATATAAGTGTTAGAGGCATGCAGAGAGACAGATTTGATCTTACAAAGGGCAGATTAGACATGGATAGGTAAAGGTTTCAAATATAAATAATATGACCTATCAAAGCAGAAAGTTCTGCCAATTAAAACATGCCACTCTCAAGTTAACTCCTTATGTCTTCTTTGGGTTTTATTGCAAGATGCCAGATTCTGACTTTACATTGAAAGAGGAGCCACTTCAAGGAAATCTCTACTTCCTCTAAAAAACCCACCACCTTTTATGGGCCCAAAAGCTAGTAGCTGTTTATAATTTCACATTAAGAAATTTAACCATATAAAATTTCACTTTGCTTGTGAATTCTGGGAAAGAATTGGATCAGAGTAAACTCTGATCAACATTACAACTCTCACACTCTTCCTTAATTTTCTTTGACTTAAAAGGAAATTTGACTTAGAAAGGGCCACAAGATTTGTGTTCCTCATTTCTTCTGAAATCTTTTGGGTTCTTTTACTGTTGATGAGAGAGCAATGTGCATGATGTATGCATAACACTGCACTGAAGACAACACTAATAATAGAGTTTTATTATTTTAGAGGACTGGAATTTATGAGGTTTGAGTGCTTTTTTTCTGGGTAGGAAAATGTAGATGACTAACAGAAGGAAAATCAGGCTCTACTGGGAACAGCTGAACCATAAACATAAAAGCAACAGGATTTTAAAAGGTGAGGTTATAAACACCTTAATGCTGTGGCAGTTTTGCATAATACTGGTGGAAATGAGAAGAGCAACAAGCCAACACTTACAAGAAAAAAGTCAGAGGTGGCAATATTCATCTTCAGTCCTGGAGAAAGGAGTAGAGTTGGCAGAGAGAGGAGATCCCACTCCCAGAATGTCAGGGAACACCACTGCTCACCACAGCATCACAGCCCAGGGTAGGTCCTGGAGTGCAAACCCACCCCTGCCTGCCCCAGCACCAAGCACTCAGTGCCTCCCAGCCACATCCCCACCCTCACAGGCACTGCAGCCCCTAGATGGTTCACATTGCCAGGTTGGGCACAGCAGAGAGAAAGAGGGGGTATCACTTCAGCTCTCGGAGAGGTAGGGAAAACATCAGTATTTCTGTCTGTCCCTGCTCAACAGCTTTTCTGCACCTTTGTGTCTCTCAGGTGACTTCACAACTTGTACATTGTACACTTCTTCCAGAGGGTCTGCCCACAAGTGTGAGACCCATGGCCTTCATGTCTATATGGGATCCTATAGTGATAGCATTACTAAATTTGACAAAAAAGAACTCCCTTTCAAACCTCATCTTTCCTTATCAGAATCATAGAACCAGAGAATGATAGAACCATTAAGGTTGGAAAAGACCTCTAAGGTCATCAAGTCCAACCGTCAACCCAATACCACCATGCCCTCTAAACCATGTCATGAAGTGCCACGTCTACATTTTTTTTGAACACCTGCAGGGATGGTGACTCCACGATTTCTTCAGCAGTCTGTTCCAGTGCTTGATCAATCTTACAGTAAAGAAATTTTTCCTAATATCCAATCTAATCCTCCCCCAGCACAACTTGAAGCCATTTCCTCTTGTCCTATTGCTTGCTACTTTGGAGAAGAGACCAACATCCACCCCTCTACAACCTCCTTTCAGGTAGTTGTAGAGGGTGATAAGGTCTCCCCTCAAACAATCCCAGTTCTCTCAGCTGCTTCTCATCATTCTTGTGCTCCAGACTCTTCAACAGCTTTGTTGCCCTTCTCTGGACATGCTCCAGCACCTCAATGTCGTTCTTGTAGTGAGGGGCCCAAAATTGAACACAGTATTCGAGGTGCGCCCTCACCACTGCCAAGTACAGGGGGACAATCACTTCCCTACTTCTGCTGGTCACATTACTTCTGATACAAGTCAGGATGCTGTTGGCCTTCTTGGGCACCTGGACACACTGCTGGCTCATGTTCAGTCGGCCATCAATCAATACCCCCAGGTCCTTTTCTGCCTGGCAGCTTTCCAGCCAGGGAGAGAAGAGAAAGTGATTAAAAGTTAGATTAGTAAAATGGCTCTGCACTGGCTGAGGGAGCCACAGCTGTGGCACACTGGTTATGCTGTGAGATACAGTCCCATAAAATTCTCTTCCCTCTGCTGTGTTCTCTGTCCTCTTTTATTTAGCACATAGATGACAGTCCTCAGCAGAGAGGAAAGGGACAGCGCAAGGCACAATGTGGCATAGAGTTTAAAAGCATATGTCCCCTCTAAGGAGTGAGCAGCTAAAATCTAGATCCAGAGTCAACTCCCAAGAGTTTCAGCAAGGCCAGGATGTAACCTTATCAGTCAGATCAACAAAGGGGAAATGAAAAAATGTACCCAAACTACAGCAAATGTAAAAATGCAAGAGTAAAATGTGATGTTCTACAATTGAGAATATTGACATTATCAAGCAAATACACTGAGCAGCTCTTCCCTGAAATACATTTGTCTGAACACAGCACATTTAGTGTAATGTAAAGGACTCATCCAGGTTCTGAGCAGTTAAAGCTTTTATTTTCCAGTGCATCTTTCCATCCCTCCTGGCTGTGAAGATAACCTTGAAACCTGACTGACACAGGAGCTCCGAGAGTTATGAACTCTCCCACTTCCTATTACTCCTACTGGCATACTACCTTCGAAGTCTTAATAATATTTTAAGGACCTGTATTATCTAACTTACTGAAAACAATTTCAGGAAATAAAATAAAGAAGGACTGAAAATCACTGCAGAGAAAAGGAAGAGACATAGAAAGACAGGGAAGATAAAAGAGAAACAGAAAATGAAGATACAGAAAGCAGAGATTAAATGTGCAGAAACAGAGCAGTCCTTGGTGTGAGTATATTACCCCAAAAACCACCCATCACTGTAAGGTGAGGATCTAAGCCAATAATAAGTGAAGATAAAATCTAAACATCCACTTCTGCTTTTTGCCAAAAGCAAAACCCTGCAATGTAGGTTTTGCATCATCATTGCTGATGGAACAAAGCTGGGAGGAGTGGCTGACACTCCAGAAGACGGTGCTACCATTTAGTGAGACTTGGACAGGCTGGAACTGGGGCTGGGAGAAAATGAAATTCAACAAGGGCAAGTGTAGGGTACTGCATCTGGGGAAAAACAACCCCAGGTATCAGTACAGGATAGGGGCTGAACTCCTGGAGAGCAGCTCAGGGGAAAAGGACCTGGGGGTGTCAGTAGACAGCAGGATGACCATGAGCCGGCAATGTGCCCTCATGGCCAAGAAGGCCAATGGCATCCTGGGGTGTATCAGAAAGGGTGTGGTTAGTAGGTCAGAGAGGTTCTCCTCCCCCTCTGCTCTGCCCTGGTGAGACCGCATCTGGAATATTGTGTCCAGTTCTGGGCCCCTCAGTTCAAGAAGGACAAGGAACTACTGGAGAGAGTCCAGTGCAGAGCCACTGAGATGATGAGGGGACTATATTACCACCCATATGAGGAAAGGCTGAGAGAGCTGGGTCTGTTTAGCTGGAGACTGAGGGGAGATATCATTAATGCTTATAAATATCTAAAAGGTGGTTGTCAGGAGGATGAGACAAGACTCTTCTCATTTGTGCCCAGCCACAAGACAAGGGACAGTGGTCACAAACTAGTACACAGGAGGTTCAACTTAAATATAAGGAAAAATTTTTTCACTGTGAGGGTGATGAAGTACTGAACAGGCTGCCCAGAGAGGCTGTGGAGTCTCCTTCTCTGGAGACATTCAAAATTCGCCTGGACATGTTCCTACATGATCTTCTCTGAGTGATCCTGCTCTGGCAGGGGGGGTGGACTGGATGATCTTTTGAGGTCCCTTCCAATCCCTACCATGCTGTGATTCTGTGTGATTCTGTAGGCATTTACATCTGTAGGGTTTTAGGTTGTCCCTTCACTGCTCTTTACAGTCAATACACAGAAATAGGCACTTCTGGGGTGGAAGGGGGAAATCATATAATCCTAAAGTATATGGCTACAAATAGGTCAAGTGAATAATTTCTTGAGAATACCTACTTCTCTCAGAAAGGAACTCCTCTCTGAAATGAACCTAGGCTGACTTGTTTCAATGTAAATGCTTGTACCATAGATAGCTGTAATTAGATGAGGTGATTCTCAGCCACCTCCAGCCACCACGCAAAGACAAGATCCTTCTCTTCATCCTTACATATGACCCTCATGAAGACAGTGAGAGCTCTTCTGTGGATTCTTACTGCCGCTCATAGACTGGATTTTCTCATAGACTGGATTTTGGTTCCCTCTACCAAACAGATTGTATGAAGTATGTTTATTAGCTAGTAACAAGGTTATATTTACTGCAGTCAGATACTAAAGTAGAATCTGAAAAATTAGTATAATTCCTTAGAAGATGTTATAGATCAACACAAATATAACTACTCGAGCCTCCATAACTCACCTGTAATGAGTTTAATATAAGTGCTACAAATGCACAGAATTATTGTGGTTGATATTGAGAGAGAATAAGACTTGGGGCAGAATCCTATTTAAAATCTCTATGCAGGTGAAAACAATATTTTGTTAGAATACCAAATGCTGAAAAATGTTTTTACCATTGATAGATGTTGCGTTTTAACCGCAACACTGGAATATAGAGACTGATGAAGAGTACGAAAGGGAAGGCTGCCAGGCTGCTCCCACACTTGGCTTCAGTTTGTGCTCACTGAAGTGCCGGGAGCTCAAACAGCAGCAGCCCCACTGTTTCCTGGTTCTAACAACTACTGAGGAAAAAATGTTTTTGCCCGAATATTACCAGTTGGTAATTAAAATACTGCTCATTGTGTAAAGCAGATCAGCAACTGATCTGAGGCTGCTTTGTCATTAGATAATACAGGGTGGGAAGCAGCACTTCTGGAGCAAAATATCACCATCAGCACTCAGCCTCACCAGCCTGAGGTCTACTCATCTTACTCCTTTATCCTAGTGACACAGGGTATATCAGGTGATATCACGCAAGGATACAAGCAAAGGACCAGCAGACAAAGAAAAGGAAAAAAAGGTGCTCCTTTCCTTTTCATCAGCACAGATAGATGCCAGCAGCTGAGCTGAGGAGCTGTGTCAGGGAACAGCCCTTATCCTTGGCTCACGTTAACCTTCCTGCCACCTATTTTCCTTCACACAAAAGAGCCCCCGTGGAGCTGTGGAAAAAAGAGAGAAACAGCTAAAGAAGCAAATCTTGCCTCTGCAACAGCCTTCGTGTCAGTGGGAACAGGCAAGGAAAGACAGGGTTTGTGAGCAAGGGTTCAGCACCTGACTCTGGGAGCGTTTGGCTGCATGACAAATTCTGAAAGATTCAATCAATGGAGATGAGTGGCAGAAGGAGAAAAAGAGAGTAAGAATCCCTAGGAAAAAGAAGTGCTATTCCTCCGGAGGAAAGAAGAGTCTTACTTCCCAAACCAGTGGCAGGGAGGAATCGGAAATAAAGCCACAGCCACTGAATGACAGTAATACTTTTATTTCCACAGAGCGTCAAGGGAACTGGAAAGGGGAAACATACTTTCCTGGTTGGTTTGGGTTTTTTCCCCTATAGTTTTCTTTTAGAGTATCTATTGCTATTCCTGTCATTGTGACAGGTAAGATTCCCAACCAAGGTTTTATTGCCCTGGTACTTTTTTGTGCTATCACACTTAGAATGACATAAGTACATGACACAAAGTCTTTTCTGCTCTGAAGTCATTACACTTTATAGAATCATAGAATTTATTGGGTTGGAAGGGACCTTTAAAGATCATCCAGTCCAACCCTCTGCAGTAAGCAGGCACATTGTTACTAGATTGTTACAGGTTGCTCGAAGCTCCATCAAGCCTGGCCTTGAATATCTCCAGGGATGGGGATTTTGGGCCATCTCAAATATCAGCTTGATCAGAAATTTACTCAAAGCAAAGATCCCCATGGATTTGAATGGTCTTCTGGATCAGTCTCCATGTATATACACTGAGTTGGGGAAAACAAAGCAATGACGGAGATAAGCATATTTGCAAAAGGAATCTTATCACAGCAATGTTGTGAGCATCAAGGCTGTGCAATGGAGTAACTTTGTGATGGAATTAAAGACCCACAAAGAAGCAAGAGGTGGAATGGACAGGGAGGGAGTCACAGGTTTTCTTTTTTCCTCCTACAATCCAGTAACAGGTTTAAAATCTGAAATTGTGCAGTGTGGATGAAGAATGAATTAGAATATTTTTTTTTTTTTTGCTCATGTGTATCATGTCTTTCTATTTAAGATTCCGAGATCAATCTCAGAACTTCAGATAGACCTATGAGTGCTGTAGGCTAATTAAAACCTAACCAACAAGTGTAGGCTTAAAATCTTAGGCATGTAACTAATAAATTATAATGATTTTTTTCCAAAAGGACTATTGAGACTACATGGGAAAGGTAGAAAGGTAGTCAGAGTTTGGTCAGACTGTTATTCCAGCATCACAGGACACAGTACAAGTACCATCATGGACAGCCATGGCAAGTGGCACAGTATCCTTATTAGCAGATCTTAAAGTATTTCCTACTTGATGGAAATTCCAGCTACAACTCAGACACATGGTAAGGTCAGAACTGCTTCCATGGTTGTGTCTGAGCCAAAACATGTTCCTGTCATATTCTCAGGCTGGAGAGCTGTTGGAGTAAGACACAGTGAGGACACAGGTCATTGTCAGGCAGTCATAACGGTAGAAGAAATTGAAAACTGGTTACTACCAGGGAGGTTCCTACCAGGGAGGTCTTTAGTGTTGGGGCATACCAAAGGGATCTGTCTTTTGCAGGATTCAGATGATGGTAGCCCATAGATTCCAACCCCTTGGGCACAGATGTCTCACCTTTCCACAAGTGTCAGCTGGCGACAATCTCACAGTAACAGTGGGCTAACTCTGGTACAATGACAGTGTGAAGAGCAAATCAAGCCCATTATATGTATGATTAATACTGTAGGATTACGTTGTAAAGAAAAATAATTTCTAAAGTTTGTAGGTGTTTTAAATATGAAGGGTAATTTTTAACTTCATCAATTCCTGCATCAAAGGCAGAAATTTAATTTTTTACTAGTCAGCTGAGATTTCCTGGAGAAAACAGGAGGTATTGTTTGCATGTGCCAAAATCCTGCTGGGTTTTCCCCCATGCCTGAATCAGGCAGATAACACATGCGCTGGTCTGGAAGAAATGCTTAAGTGTAAAATGGTACTTCTTTGGGCAGAGAAGTGCTCCAAAACACAAATTATGTCATACTTCTGGGTATCAGAGGCTGGCAGAGGTCTGACAGACCATAACTGTATGGAACATGTGGATACCGTGGTGTTTGGTGGCCTGTCTTGTTAGCAGTTCCACTCAGTATTGAAAAGCACACCCCCATCTGGCACACCACAAATTGCCATCATCTGTTTGTCGCTGAGTGAGCATCCCCTAAATTTGGGACTGACAGAAGGCAGAATACCGACAATGAAACAAAAACCCAAAACAGATTGATCTGGCTTTTGCCTGCAGCAGATAAAAAAACAGCAGAGAGCCATGAGCCCAGCACAATGAATCACAGTGCAACTCCCTGCCACTCGGAAGAGATGCGATTCTTTCCCTCTTTGTGCTTGACAGCTTTCTGCGCAGCAGCTTTCACTTGCATCTATTTTTTTGTCATGGAATTCCAAAAAAAAAAAATAAAAGCCAACCAGCCACCACCAGCAATCAGCAATCTACATTAGCAATGAGCTAAGAGCAAATGTGCTAATATTGAGGGAGATATTAACACTGAGGGAGTTGTCCTGCAGCTCCCAACTGCACGTTAGGCTGGTGCCACGCTTTTGAGAAAGGGTACACCAGGTGAAAGCAGAGCTCTTCCCTGTGCAGTGCATACAGCTGGGTGTGAAAAGGCCCCAGGCAACCTTTAGTGATTTACTGTCTTCCTCTAAATGTTTAAAATACCATTTGACTGAGTACGAGACCAGATCTGGGCCAGCCAGCAGATGGTCATCACCCTGCTGCAGGCCAGGTCAGCCCTGCTGGCCACTGCGCATGAGCTGCTCCTCATTACACTTGTTCCGGTTTCTCTCTATGCTGAGGAAATTCTTATTCCCATGGCAAACGTCGCTGAAATGTTCTCTCCAGCATGGTTTCTCCTTCCAGCTCCTCACTTTTCCCTCCTCTTGTGCAGTTCCCTTTCACAGTTGGATCCCCCCCAGACTCTTCTGGGCTCATTTTCTTCTCCCTTGCACCTTCTCTCCCTTCCCACCTCAGATTCTGACTGCTGCCTGACTAAAATCCCGTTCTTGCTCCCCTACTCCCTGCCACGACCCCAGATTCTTCCCCACTGCCCACTGGGGCAGAAAGGGTGGTGAGGGGAGATGAAGTAGGACTCTGCCTGCCAAGAACTGCAGGGAGGGGGGAAAGGCCTCCTACCAGCCAAAAGTACTGACAATCTCAGTGAAACAAAGCAATGCCAGTAATGGCTTTGGCAAAGATCTCTCTAGGAGGCCTTTGGATGGAAAATGTGTTTTGTGACTGTCAGCATAGCACCAGGCTTTCACCTCTCAGTTTAATTTTTCTCTTATGGACCCTGCAGCCATGGATTAGCCTCCAGAATGATACCTTTCTCTGAGTGTTTTAAGTGCCTGAACATATACTCTTACCTGTCTTTTTTGCTGACACATCAGCAAAGCATGGATGACAACCAGGGAGGGCGTGCTTTCTCTGCCATGGAGAAGCCTCAAATGATGCCACAGGGCTGTGGCTGCTCTGTACTGCTCTGGTACCAGTGGAGACCTTGCTTTACAGCTAATTTGCCCTGCACTAATGTTTTATAAAGCAAGACTTGGGGCGGGTACTGCTTGGAGAGAGAAACAAAGACAGCATGGACCATAGTGGCGATGCAACACGGATAGGCAGGCACTGGCTGTTTGAGAGGATTTGTGAAATCAGACTAGAAGAGAGATCCTGTAGGTTTCAAAGGGGAGATATCTACCAACCACTTGCCACATAGGACTACAAAATGTCGTACACACTAATTTGCTGATTACTACCACTGCAAAACCAGAAATGTTGTCTACAAACACATAACTTGGCCAAAGAGAATTTGTTCTGGGTTTCCCAAGACCAAAAAGCTCAACTCCTCAACTGCTCATGCCCTGAGCAGTGTTTGGAATAGATGGATGAGTGAGCAGAGATGATAGGAGGGCTGGTTTCTCCTTCCGAGTGAATCTTAATACCAGGCAGGTAGCAGTCCATAGAAAACACATTTAGAACCATAAGCTGTCCAGACTCCTCACACCTTGGGAAACAGACCATGCTGCCAAAATTGTTCATTTGAGCACTAAGAATTAAAAAATCCTAAACTAGAATTTTCCCCCTGGAAACCTGTCTGAGAGGTTTGCTTGTTACAACAGTAGCATTTTTATTACCCTGATTTTCAAGAAAGATGTGGCACATGCTGCTGCACTGTCTACCTGAGTATGTGAGTCTCCCTACATCTCCCCAGTGACCTCTGAACCCATTGGCCAATTTTAGACAAATAGAAAATGGAATGGGTAAAAAGATTTCATGCAAAAGACAGTTTGGTCGAGGAGGGATACTGCTGGTACCCTGTCCGAGGTGATGGGACACATTCATTATTCGTGACCCCAGATTTGTGAGAAGTCAGCCTTCCTCTGTTCTTCTGCTCACACTGTGACTTGTTTTGAGTCTGTGGCTACCCGTAATACACAGTCAATGCCAAAATGCTATCTGCTTTGATCACCCCGCAAGGCTTCAGTATACCTCCTAGTCAAGCTGTACTGATATTTTTAATGTATTTTGTCAGATCGGTACATTTAGATGATGTCCCTTATGGGCATAGTTACTTGTGGTGCTGGTCCAAGGGCCAGGAGTGACCAAAAGCTAGGGATGCATGGAAACTTAGAAGAGGCATGCATAAAAGCACCAGGGTACAGCAAACTTGGCACATTGTACTTGAGCACATAGTCCATAGGGAAATGAGCAATGTGCAGAAACATGGCTTTTGTGCTCAAGGGAGCTCCATAAAGCCCCTAAAGGTCCTACCCTGTGACAGGACAGCTAAATGCCCTGGTGGGTCAGGGATTACTCTCATTCTTAGCCAAGCTGGTGTGTCCTATGCCTTTAATTATAGCAGCAGCAGGGACAAAGCTTATGCAAGGACTTTCCCAACAACCAGACAAGACCTGATCATTTGGAGTGAAAGTTACCCCTTAGCTACCCATTGCTACAAGGATACAATTAACCTATCAGCCTCATGTGGATTTTTCTGATACCTTAAGTTATCTGAATTGCCTATGTTTAGAGAACTGAATCACACTCTAAATCACTCGAGGTCAATTAATTCATCCAAACATAAGCACTTACTAGCAGCTGAGATGCGTTTAGATACTTTATCTGGAAACAAATCCCATTTTGAGCACCTGCAACCTTACAGTTGTGGTCTAGACTGCTCCCTCCATGGCCACCAGTACCAGTGTATGGCCACAAAGCCCTCCTAAAGGCAATCCCCATTCCCTGAGCTGGCAAACGCAGCCCAGACAAACACATATATGGCTACTACATTGCTGCAACTCTAACCTACCCAACCAGCTGGCTCAGTATCCTCCAGGCATTTCTTCATCCCACCAAACTGTAAGCTCCTGAGTCAAGAAGGCAAGGGCCTAAGTATGTGGAGTGGAAGATTTGCAGAAAGCCATAGGTAAGCAGGAGCTGAGTTACTTTACACTTTGCCTTTTCCCATATCCCATGAAAAGATCATTCCCAAGACGTAGTCTGAACTGCTGTTTCTGGGTCATTAGTGAACAGCAGACTAGGCAAATGCTCTGCTGTAGGCACTGCTTCTCCCACTGCTTAATTATATCGTTCTGAAGTTTCTCCCTTTTATTTGCAAAACAAGCATAAAAGTAAGGGCAGGCTGTTAGGGACAGTCTCTGTTACTGAAAGAGCTGAAATATTAGTGCCCATTAGAATAGTCTCACTTATTTTGTACATTACTTATAGAGACCGAGCTGTCAAGAAACTGTATTTTTAAAGCAACAGCAGAACTGAACAGCATATTCCTTTAACTCTGATCAGCTCCTCCCTACAGGCCTACCCTGCTCTCTTCAGGTGCAGGAAGGCCAACAGACCTTGGCTGACTTCTTCATCCAAGGTTAGTAGAGCAAGTTTGTGAAGGGGGAGTCCCTCCTGCAATTTTGGTAAGTGAAGCCTGAAACTGCGGAAGATCTTCTGTAAATCAAACCTGGTGTGACCTGAATGCACAAACTCTTCAATTAAATCCCACCAGGTTTGCACACAGCCTACAGGAGCCTCATTCCGAAAGCAGAATGCTAATATTATAATACCATAAAGAGCTGTCTTCCCAAAAACCCTGCTTCCCCTCCTCATTGGCTTATGTTTACTCAAACTTTGAATGCATAAAGGTGCCTGAAAATAGAATACATAGACCATTTCCAAATTAATCTCCAGACTCCAGTTAACTTTTAACTTCAGTTCAAATAATTGATCACCAGTATTCAACTAATGCTGTTAAAGTATTCCTCACCCCTAATTTGTGTCATTGCATCTTTGTAAATGCATGGTGATATTCTCAATAAGAACTTTAAGACTGCCATCTAAATGTGAATAGAAAAAATGGCCTTTCTAGGAAAATGGAAGTTTATTTGTTAAGAATTACTGTTAGAGCATTCTGAAAAATGGTGACATGCCTTGCCTCAGAATCAATTTTGTCCTCTTCAGTAAATTGAACACTTCTGCACTAACAAAAACCAAGAAGAACAAGAATGATGGAGACTGTTGAACGCAGAAGATACACTGGGCTCAGTTCTCAGCTCAGATGAATCAAGGTAACCTTGGGACACCCTTGATGGAACCAGTGAGCTTATGGCCAGGCTGGTTTTGCAGTCCCCAAGCTTCACCTGCCCATGGTTGCACACATTTTGCAAGCAAGGAATGATGAGCAATATCAGACTTTGCTCTGCCAGCCTCCTTCTCTGTTGTACATTTCTTGCAGCCAGGAGTAACACTGAAGAATCTCTCAGGAGACACATTGCTCACAGCCAGTGGGTGGAGAGCTGCAAGGTAAGGCAACGTCCTTACAATGCAACAGTACTGAATACCTAAATCAGGTTTTGGGTTTGTGACTAATAATATGTCTGCCTGCTCTTGGTAGTTGACTTTAGTGAAAGTCCTGTGAGCTGAAGTGTAGGTAGCCATGCATGAGTTCAGTGAGGATCTTCTCAAGTTGACCTCCATTGAATTGCTTAGAGATACAAGGTGAAATTTGTGCTGAAGTAGCTACAGTTAAGTGCTTGAAGGATTTGGAACTATGTGAAATCAGAACCTGGTTCAATATTTTTACAACTCTTCACATTTTTACACACACACAGACACACATATACAACCACTGTCAACTTCAGAGGATTTAATAGTGGTTTTTTGTCATGGGTATTGGCAAGATAATAACTATAATAATATAAAAATACCAATATAATTATAGCACAAAAAGTACAGATCTCTGTAGGCTTTATTTTGTCAAACTTTCTTACAACCCTGTGTGTTTTATTTGTGTTAAATGTGAAGTTAATTAGTAATCAGAATTCTAGGTCTCTCTTTTCAATTCTAAACCTCCAGTGCAAAATATTTTAATATCTTTCTTTTTCTTCTTTGCAGCATGCTAAATGAGGCATTGAAAATTCAACTTACACTCGATAGGTCTTTCTATAAAATATTCTGAGAAGGCTATAATTATTTAAATTTTAGTTTGTAAGTATTTAAACTATCAGAAATAAAAGAACTCAAACTTAATCATATTTTTATTAATGAAATACTGAAAAAGGTGAATTATGATGTCTGCATACAAATGGATTTACTGGTAATCTAGGATAAGTGAATGGTTTGCTGTAAGGATCAAGCTTAAAGACAACAAGCAACTGAGAGAAGGATGAAGGTAACGCCTTGCAGTTACTAAAAATCCTGGCATTATTCAGGTCTGAAACAAGGAGAGGTCAGCACATGGGAGAGAGAGGGGGTCTGTCATTAAACCTGCAGATCATTCCCATGCAAATGCAGAAATAAATAATAGTGCAAATACTTCTTGACTCAACACGAGCAGCTGCTCACGGGCTGGAAATCACAGCGAGCTGATTCCTACATTAGGGTACAAATATGTTCTCATATGTATTCATTTTTTCCTTACTCCTTCCTTAGTCATCCATGCTGGAATGACATGACAGAGCTTGTGGCAGCTGAGCAAGTCACTTGGAGTACTCCTTTGTTCAGAGGTGAGGGTTAGGACTCTTTTAACCATCATTTTTAAGGCCTTACACTCCCATATCACAAAGTCATGGCTGGTCAGGGAGCCATGGCTGGAGACCCAGCAGTGGATGCCAGCACAAAGGGCTGCTCCACCTTACCTGGGGCAGATGGAAGGGTGGGTAGACCCCATTGCTGAGGCGAGGTAAGAAATGCTGAACTCAAGTTGGAGTCCCCATCAGGCAAGATTTTTAAAGGTAGGTTGGAAATTCAGGAACCAGGCAGGGTTTAGACACAGCTAGACACACACTGGGACAAGAAGCTGGAGTAGATGATCTCTTAACTTTCCTTGGAGCAGTATTTTTTTTCTGACTGCATCACAGTGCTGCTGCTCAGGAAACATGACAGGTGTTGCATCCCAGTCAGAAATATCCCACACAGATGCTTATAGCTCTGCAAGCCCTCAAGGAAATATAAGCAGAAGAGTAGCCCTGTGAAATAGTAGTAAAGTTTGCTACTAAAAAGAATTGCTACTCTGCCTACAGTAAATGGACTTCTGCACAGAAAGGTCATTTTCAAGAAATGTCTTGGCTTGGTGCTCCAAGTGGCCAAAAATACATTAGGAGAAGGGTTTGGTCATACTTCCTTGTTCTCATAAACTCAGTGGCCAACCACTGCAGAAATCCCTGTTCCTACCAATTATGTGGTCTGGAGAGAGCATGCGATTGTACTGAATGCAGCTCTGCCTCAATCTGCTCTACGGAAGTTTGATCGAGGTTTGATGAACATCAGGTCATACAAGAAATATGTCATTTATGAATGTTTCTGACAGCTCTGTGGTGGAAAATATCCTGAAAAATATTACTAGCTCAGGGATATTTGCAGGTATAGTAAATATGAGTAAACCAGAGAGGTCATGAATCACAAGGAACTCAGCTGTTCCCATGAGCCGGGGGAGACTGTGTTGGTGCATGGGAGACGGAATCCAACCAGAGATTTGGATGAGGCTGTAGGGATGCAAGTCATGGAGGTAACTGTTGCAGGGTATAATTGTTCATTTTTCTCAGACTTTTGCTTCCTGCCCCCACCCCCACAACACACTTCTTTCATATTTACTAAGGACTACCACATTAACATCAGCCTTTATCACTGGATTCGTCTGGTATCCAAATTGCTAGTCCTCTGCTTAGGATTTTTATTGCCAATGTTCTCCAGAACAATTCATTCCTGTTGTCCTCCAGCCATCCAGCTGGTCTCCTCCAGCCTTCTTCTGGAAAGCAGAGGCCATTGTCACCTTCATCCTCCAGGCACCATTCTTGCGCCAGCATTGACACTACCCACTCTTAACCCACCTTGAACACAGGCACAACCACCACAAGTGAGCAAATCCTCCTTTGTTAGAGCAGTGAACACACCGGACATCTGTGGGAGAAACAATGTTAAAGACTGAACAGTCTGTCCAGGTGAAGTCTGTACTTTGGTGTTCTTGTCCTCACACAGTTAAATGTCTGGGAAAAAAAAATCTATTGCTGCTGCTGACAAATGATTAATAGTCATTTCCCCAGTGCCCATCACTATGGTATTCTGAGAGAGATAATGAAAATTCTCCATTAGCTTAAGTGATGGGCCTGCTCTTATGGGATCTGAAGAGCCATTGGTCAACTCAGTCCCAGAAAGACAGGTTCTTTGTAAAGAAACTCACAAAAGAAAATCTGAAGGCAAATAAGAAGAACATGTTAAGCACTAATTGCAAGTCATTGTTATTTTTTGTTTAGTTTCCTGTATATAATCTTTTAACATTATCTATAAGTTTGTGCAATTCTTTAACTTCAGGGGAGGGAAGGAAGAGGACCATAAGTAGGTTACTTACCAAAGTTGCAGTTTTGTGGTTTTGTCAACATGGAATTATATACAAACTGGCAGGTGGGGTAAAACTTCCTTCACATTTCCCTTCCCCTCTGCATCCTCTATTTTCCCCCAGAAAAGAAGGAAATTGTTTTGGAAATGTCAGTATTTTGGAAACAGCATTTTTTTAAATGAAACATTTCAGATTTTCAGGAGTGTGTAAGTAACTGAGCACTAGTGGAGACTTAATACTATTTTGTTCAAAAATAAAATAAATCATTTCATAATCCCTTAACTTTCACAGAAACGTTCACATTTCAGGACCTTTAGAATCCAGAATACACAGGAAGTTTGGGGTATAATTATCTGAATCCCACATAACTGATCCAACTCTTTTTTGTTGGCTAAGATTAGCACCAGACTTCTTCCTTCATGAATTGTGAGAAACAGCTGCACTGAGAATCAGCTTTCTGAAGACAGACTTTATGGGATGTTCAACCACAGATGTAATGGGTTGTTCTGATAGACTGATCCCTTGCAGTACAGGGTGAATACAAGTTACTGCTCGCTTTCCCCTGGTCTAAGTGACCTCTCTATGAAGTTTGGATATTCTTGTTTGTTCTCTGTTCACAGAAGCATTTAAGTACTAATGTAAATTGGAACAAGTTCACCAGGACAGAAGAGAAAAATCCACCCCATGTTCTGACACTTAGAACATGTCCTAGGGATGTGATTGACTTTCACTGTAGCTGTGTTCTGGCTCAAACAGAAAGGAGACTTGAGCCCAGGCTTCCTCACTCAAAGCCATGGCCATCCTTGTCACATCAGAGCACACTGTTCTTACATGTACATGTTTGAATTTCATTTCCAAATTTCATTTCCATGACTCCAAAGCTTCGTGGGAGTTAACTAGAACTGGAGGCATGTGAGTACTGATCTTTGCACCAGAGAGTTCTTATTTTATATTACATTATTATGCATTTACCCAGTTACTGGCTAAATTGCACAAACATGCCTTCGTGCAAAAAAAAAAAAAAGATAATTCAAGACTCCACTCTGTGTTAATGATCTGACTATTTAACAACAAAGCCATTCTTATTTTCATGCTCCAAGGTTTTGAATAAATGAAGTTGCAGTGCTTCCCTATAGGGAGGTACACATCTGCAGAGAGCCATGGAAAGTAATTTTCACAGCTAAGCTTATATTCTGGTAGTGAGAGCAGTCTCCTGTGAAGGGGAAAAGGCAGATCGGATCCCTCTCAGGGAGATTCCTTCTGCCTCCCCCACTGCGAGCAAAAGATTATACAGAAAGCAATTGTATAAGTGAAAGCTACTCCTTGATCCATAAAGAGATACTGTCTACTGCTGAATTTTAGATAGGATGCAATTCTGATGATGTTGATAGACATGATCTATCATGACATGGTCTGAAACACCTTGATAAACTAAGCCCACTAGGAAAATGAAACTAAGGATCTCCTGTACCACTTCTATGCCTGTACCACTGCTGTACCCAAGTTCAAACTTAAGTTTACCCAAGCGCTTGGCTTGAGTTACTCTCCTCTGGCTCATGGAAGTTGGGTCTCCACCACTTTTGGACAGGAATAAAGTTGGTTTCTCCAGCTCTTTCAGGTACCTTTCCACATCACTTTGACAAGCTGTTCCACTTTACTGGCTGTCCACAACCCAATACAGCTCATATCTTCCTCTAAGCACACATTATATAACAGGTTCCATCTCAACAAGAGCAGTCACATTTTCACTTCAGTTTCAAGACTGGCAGATGTTACTAGGTCTAGCAAATACAGATAATCAGGAAAAAGGATCAGTATTTCAAACATTCTCTGGAATGACAAGAAAGAAACTCCATGTATTTGGACTTTTTAGGGAAGTCAAGGGTGGTCACACTAAAGATTGTCCTCAGTAAAGATGCCTGCTTCTACTAAGTCACTGCACATTCTCCCTATAACCAGATGAGATAAAGGCCTAAACATAGATGCTAACTACCATTTTAGATATCCTATGGTAGACAAGACATGCACATAACGTTGGCACACGTGTTGCAGGACATATGGAACATACA
>NW_010180646.1:7004-32397 GCF_000695765.1 Mesitornis unicolor | reverse complement strand
TGCTGAATTGACACCTGGAGGTTAGGAAGGTTTTCTTAGGATATCTCCAGTGGTGCTTGACCTCTATTGTGCTCAGTTACAAAGTATATAAAATTGGTGTCCATTCTTCTCCCTTGACAGTAAAAGCAATCTATACATGAGAATTAAATGTAGATTCCCGTCCCATAGAAGTGAAGCTCTGATCAGATGGATTCCACCCAATACATGTCTGTCCAAGAAAAATACCACAGTTAGATATTTCTGTGTCTAAAACTGTTAGATTGCATACTAAAGCAGAGAAAAGTGACAATCCAAAAGCAAAACAGAATGGTTTAGCAACTTCTCTCTGATCTATCCCATCTATTATCAGGAAGAAAATAGGCTGCTTAAGTTTGTTTCTGTTTGTTTGCCTTTAGTGATGAGAATAAGATGACTAATAAGTTTCAAACTTATGAAGTATTTTTGGGTGACATTTCTCACAGTATAATGCCACATTTTTAGCTAGGACAAAACTCTGACCTTTTATGGACCTCAGAATACACTTTTAATATGAAAACGCTTTTTTAAACACTTTTTGCAGTTCTGTTAAGAAAGCTGGAATAAAAGAAAGGTGCCACTCTTCTTTGGAGAAAGGTCAAATAGCATGTTTTCACACTGAGTCAAAAGCAAACTCACCAGACCTTACTACCAGGCAGTCAGATTTTTTTCCTTCAACAGGGACAGACATAAATGCACAGCAAATATCTCATGGTAAGACAGTATATCAGAAAGAGGCACAACAGAAAAACTGTAGGGGTGGAAGAAGCATTCGAAAGTACATTTAAACCTGGAATTGCTTTCACTGACTGAGTGGCTGCTCTTATTATGCAGGCTGACAAGCAACATTTCTATTTTCCAGTATCTATATCCCATTTATCATTTTGACTCATCACTTCACCATAAATCTAAAGAGTATCAAAAACTAAAGGGCAAACATGAGAAGAGATATACAACTTCACTCTGTTTTATAGCAAGAAGAGGAGATTTTTTTAATTCAGCCTTTCCATCTATGTTTTGATTTTATACTTCGTCGTATATTAAGCCAACTAGTTCATCCCAGAGGAACTGATCTTGGCCTCTATTATTACAAAGGTCATACATAAAAGGTGCCCAAATTGATAACACAGAAGAACTGCAGCTTGTAGCTACTCACAGAGGGGGTGAGATAGTTATCTCTCCCAGTTTTTTTCTCTTTGCTTCCTATATCAGATATTTTCGGGCCAGCTGAAACACCTATTTCCAATATACCAATACCTATTTCAGAATGGGGGATGCTAATTAAGGGAGCTCTTCCTTCTCCCTGCTATCTACCCAATACAACACATGTTCCAAATAATTTGAACATACTACATGACAGCATGAGTCTAGGAATGTGATTTGTCTTTCCTTAGGGACCAGTAAAATTGCCCAAATAGAACAGAATGACAGTCAGACTGATAACATCTACTCTATTCTGCCTGTTTTAAATAATTTCCCACTCAAGTATTAATCTCTATTGGGGAAGGAGTCATACACCGATTAATGCACCACTGGAGCTTCCATGATCACTTTAAAATGTTCTCCAACTCTAACATTTGCTGGAACAGGGACTCTCAAACGTTTGTATGCTCTGACTCCAAACGTATGTGTTTTCAGCTAATTCTCCTTAGAGGCAGTCAATTAGTTTTCCCAGGGCTCTGTAAGTTCATAGGCACTAGAAGTTGGCAAATGTACTTGGGACAGATGGAAGGGATGTCTTCAGTACACGATAAGGACTAACTCCAGGATGAGCAGTGTAGAAGTAAAGAGTAAATAAAGCTAAACCAGAGTTTGCCCCTTTTTCAAAACCTGGCCTGGCCTGGGACAGGAAGCAATTTGTGTTGCCTACTGAACATCATCGCTATGCATTTGTTGCTGTGCAATTACCCGTGTGTAAGTTTTCACTAACAACAGAACCATTGTGAGAACATGCCCATAAATGAAATAATTCTCTAACATGCACCAACCTATCTTTGGGAAAAGCCACGTCTCTTTCCCACTGGCCATGTAAGTGATAAATGTGACTGTCCTGTTGGTGATGCCAGTGAGTCTCACAAATTCAGCTGATGGGTCTTGATATTTCTAGGACTGTCCTGCAGAATCTTCAATTTTTCAAGCATAAATTAAGAAAAGAGGAATCCAGAGTCATGTCTGAAGTAAAAAATTCCCCTTACTTTCCAGTCTATTTATTTTATTTTTTTATAAATACACACACACACACACACACAAATATATATATATATATTAGCCCTAAGGAAAGTAAGCCATGCAAAAGGATAGCTTCAAACCAACATGTTGCTTGGATCTTTCTCGACTACAGCTTTCAGTGTAATAGATGCAAAGGCCAGTTCATGTTCCTTCAAGGACTATGTGGTTCCTGAATTTTTTGTCATGGGTATCTTTCAGACTGTAGCTCTAGGAGAACTTGCAGTTCTCCAAGTGTACATAGCACCTCTTTACTCATACTTGTACAGAAACTGGTACAGATATGATTCCATTCATAGAAGGTGCACTTTCATTTTTTAAAACAATGTAGTCTGTTAATTAAATTTATATTTGTAAAATAACAGATTCCTCCCACCTTTGATTTATGTTAAATTTTTTTCTGCTTTCCAATGTAGGAATGTTCTCCTTACAGCCTAGATTAAAGGAAGATGCTTAAAAATAGCCAGGTGCATTGTATTGCTGCTCTTTTGAAAATCTTCATAAATGTATCACTTAAAGTTTGAGGCTTTTGCGTCACAGTTTCTTGATAATGTTAAATGAAGTTACAGCTCCTAAAAGAGACAGAAATAGAGGCAATCCATGTGTGAGGCCCTTAATTTATCATCAAATGGAAGTGTTGATTCTGTAGGTGGCACTATGAACCAATGCTTCCACACAGAAGTTACAGTGCCGCACCAGAAGTGTCCTTCAGAAGAGGTATGTAGCTGAGACCCTGACCACTTTGTGGTTACCAACAGTCTCAAAGCACTTGCTGCAAGAAGGAAGTTGTTTAGATGACTGAGTTGATCAAAATGAATCAGCCAATATCCACTGGCAGATGTCCAAGGAAATCCAAGCCTCTTGATCATTTTTTTTATTGTGTGAACCATGATGTCTCACTTGGTTTCCCAGAGTTGAATCTGACAAAATCAAGATATAACTTGTATCCCTTTTATTCACTTTGTACGTCATGCAGATACTAACAAAGCAGGATTTATAAATATACTGATACAGAAATAAAATTAGGTGGTACAGAAAATTGGTACCTTCTGTCTGGTACCTTCTCAACACAGTGGCTGCTTTTTGCTATATCTGGAATAGAGACTTACGGTTATGCTCTATTCCCTTGGAGAAGATCAAGAAGTGAGCTTTTGCAGAAAACAAGGTTTCAGATTTCTTTGAGAGTGCTGCTTTTGGATTCTGTATGACAAGGAAAGATCTGTAGGGGATATCAAAGGTTACTGGGGCATCTGTCTGAAATAGTTCTGGCAGTTGGCTTGGGAAAAAAAAGACAAGAAAGTCTGTGTGGTATGAAAAATCTAAGATTGCTGGGGAATGTCACCCAGTCCTATGCTACATACTTTTCCACATGGGATTTTTAAATTATTTATGTATTAATTTATTTGGCAGTTTGCCCAAAGTTGAGGCTGAAGCATGGGAGAAGTATGCCTGTTTAGCAAAAGAAACCGATATTCGCTCAGGATTTAAAAGCAATTTTACATTTTACAACTGTAGTATTTGAGGGTTCTCCATGGGTTGCTTCACACAGAGGCAAATTCCCAGGAGATGGCAGGAAAAGAGATTGCACCCAGCTAGGACCAGCAGAGAAGGGCCAGTGAACTTTGGAGACTGCCCATTTAATAGGCATTACCTTAGGCAAAAAAGGTTGTGGTTCAGGGTGATCATGGTTCCTTGGGTGGTCATGTCACTATTCACTAACTGACTGACTGTTCTGGTAGGGAGCCTGTCACTTGATGAGGCAAATTAAAGGAGTCCTTCACAAATGGTAACTAGTAGGGGCTTCCATTCATCAAGGAACTTGAGCAGGAAAGAAGACCTGAGGGATATGCTTTTGAAGAAATTAGGTCATTTTCACTGTGGAAACATCTAAGGAGGGAGGAGATGGGCTGCAGGAGACATGTGTGAGACCTGAAGGAGAAGCCATGTTCAGAAGTGCACTGTATTCCCTGGAGGAGTCAAGAACAAGGAGGTAAATGAGGCATTGAATTGCTTACAGGTGTTTTATAGCTGGGTCTCGAGGTACACAAGTCAGAGTTATAAGCAGGACTGGTTTTTTTAAAAGATCTTACAAAGCCTGGGCATAGCTTGCTCTTACACAGCTGCCTCTGGAGAGAGAATTGTAAAATTCTCTGGTGAAATCTCTTGGGGAAAAAAATGTATTTAATTTTCTGGCAATCTGAAGAGACAGCTTCAGTATTGGTGGTCTCGGGCTGCTGGACTGCAAACCCTCAGTTCATCAGAGAGGCAAAGAACCTACTCTGGGCAAAGAAGCCATAAGAAGCCAAAAGAAGCAAATAAGCCACAGTCCAATCAAATGAGGAAAAACTAAAGAGAATATGGATTCAGCCTGCTGTGACCCAAATGCATCACCCGAGGAAGGTTTCCTAAGGCACAATGATTTTAAAACACAAAAATCCGCAGCTGATTTTTCAACACCAGTGAGTAAATGTTGCTAATGAATCTGGCCCTTATCTCAGATAGTGGTTTGGTAAAGCATTCCATATAATCCATTACTTCTGAGTCATTTTTAGCCAGATGATCATCTGTGATGTATGCCAATGGATTTTTGGACTGTGTGATTGACCATGCAGGTCAGGTGATGCCAGTCACGCTCTCTTCATGTCACAACAGGAGAAGAATAGTGAATAGGGTTAATAGATATAAAAAGCAAATATTCTTGTTCAAGCATGGATTTTCTTGTTTTCATATAATGTATAAAGGGCATATGCAAATATGTTATTTTAAAATATGCTAGAGCAATTTCTTATTCGTCTTTCATGGAAGGGTATAAAGACATAACAGCTGGGACATACATTTCTTAGTCTGCAGAACTACAGTAAAAACCCCCACGATACTTGTTCTCTTCAATGCATCTTTAAATTAAATAAAAATACAAGAGCTTCCACACTGGGACAGATCAAAGGTCCATCTGGTCCCACTAACGTGGCAGAAATAGCAATATGCATTCAGTGACCCTTTTCTGGCTTTCATTAGGAACAGGCTGAAGAAATTATCTTCTGGATAACAAGTGATAAACAGAAGTATTGTCTTGGGTGTTAATGAGAATTTTTCACTAAATGCTTTCATTTTGGAGAAAGAAAAGAAATGCTGAAAGCAAATATCTCTTTGTTTGAAACTACTTTGACTTTTATTTAGCTCTGCCCCTGTACACACTTAGGAAATTATCAGGAGTGAAGAGCCAGACAGCCCATATGTTGAGACTGATGTTCTAGGATTGCAAGACATGCAAAACAAAACCTGGAACTTTCTGTTCTGCTTTTCTGTTAGAAGTGTTCTTATAGATTTTAGGTGTCAGTGACTGTTTTTGTGTCATGGGTCACATTCTACAGGTCATTAAATGTCCAGTTGCATTGTTTGGAAGGTAAAGGAAATGCTCAAGGATATATTTTTGTTTTGTTTCCAAACAGGAAAATAAACCAGCTATACAAGCAACACACTTCATTTAACTATGATGGAAAGAATCTGAAAATTTTCTTGTACAAAACTTGCATTGCCTGAAATAAAATTGCTTCTTAATTCAGGCCAGTCAAATCTCTATAAGCAATCCTTAGCAATAGGACAAGGTGGAATGGTTTTAAACTGGAAGAGGGCAGATTTGGAGTAGATATTAGGAAGAAATTCTTCACTGTGAGGGTGGTGAGACACTGGCCCAGGTTGCCCAGGGAAGCTGTGGATGTCCCCTCTCTGGCAGTGTTCAAGGCCAGGTTGGATGGGGCTTTGAGCAGTCTGGGTTGGTGGGAGCTGTCCCTGCACATGACAGGGGTTGGACTGGATGGGCTTTAAGGTCCCTTCCAACCCAAACCATTCTGTGATTCTGTGATTCTATTATTCTATTATTCTATTATTCTATTATTCTATTATTCTATTATCCCATTTACAACAGACACTCATTCACCTGGTTTTGATAATGAGCCCCAGCGTACATCACAGTTCTAGGGTACATGTTACAGACTGCTTCTAATTAATTCAAAACAGATTCATTATAGTTCTTCATTGAGAAGACTTTGGCTGAGTCAGAAATGTGAACAGTGCTAGAAAATGCTTTTAAAAGAGAGACAGGGAAGTGGTGTTTCACACATTGATATTAACTGTCTAGATTAAAAATCAATTTACATAGAACTGTAAGGCCAAGGAAATAAAATGTTGGCTGGCAGTCAAAGGCAAGATATTCCTGTTGAACCTCTCTTAATAGCTGATCATTTGGAGAAAAAATCCGCATCCATAGCTGAAATTTGCTGCATTTATGGCCTATGATCTAGAAATCTGATCTGCATTCTTTTTGTTTCATTTTTCCTAAAACATGGTCCAGCATGCTAAACTTCAGAGTTCTGTTGCATTATGCAATCAAATTAAATGATTCTAGCTTTTTTTTAAGCAGAAAGCACACAACACAAATGGATCAGCTGTCACAGTCTGCTGTGACCTGCCTCAGCAGTTCTATCCAAAGGTGTTTATGAGACATGCCAGTGTGCACTATGGTTATTATACGTTAATGCCTGAACGCTTGAATTCTGCATGCCATTGGCCACTATTTGTTCACTCATGTGTCCTTCCATTTTCACCTCTGGAGCAGTTACCTATCTCTCAAAGAAATAACTAACAAAAAATCAAAGACCACATTTCAAACCCAAGCTAAAATAACTGTGGGCCAAATTTTGTTCATTCTCAGCACTAAACCACCATTTTACTCCCCAGATGCACAAAAGAGGAGAATTTAGGGTTGGGTTTGTAATTATATTTACCATTAATTAAGGATTTATTATCACTAATAATTATATTAAGTGAGAAGATACTTACTGTTTTGTGGGGATTTAAGTACAATGTAATATTGTTGCTGCAAAGTTCTCTATGCATGAAATAAATGCTGTTTAAGAAACATAACTGGCACTAACCCCAAAATATTTGCACATTTCAGGTCCTTTAATACAACATTCCTTTGGAGTGGGGAAACATTGCGGGATCTGTTTTACAGAAGGAACCAGGTGTTAAACTGGGAGTCTCGATTTCAGCTGCGTGAAATTGCTTGAATAGCATCTCTGGCTGCCTAGCTCAGGGTTGCAAGCCTGGGCCTGCCTCCTGGGATGACTCTGCAGAGAAAGGGGAAAGCACCTAGAATAAGGTCTTTGATAGTCCAGGTCTGCTTTGCAAATGCTAAGGACTGCTCTGAAACTGATTTCTGTCTGTTGCTTCTGTACTGGGGTGCTTAAGATGCACTCTCCAAAACAGACTTCTGCTCTCAGGTTGTCACCTTTCTGCTGGGTATCTGACACTGCCTCACTCCTTGTTTTTAACCTGAAGGTGATAGGAAAGGCTGGTCGCCAGAGCAATTGACCAGGGAGGGGAAGACACAAATCTGAGCCCTCCTTGGGCTGGATGCGTTCGGACTGAACTCTCTCTTACCCAAGGGAGTACCCAGAGCCCTGGGATGTCATTAAGGCTGCGAAACAATCACTTCTCACTCCTCTTGGTGACTCTGTCCCCCCAATTGCAAGAGCAGATTTGAAGAATCAGAAAGCAAATTAACAAAGATGAGTCTTTGCAGCCCAGTAATGAGGGCAGAGGACATGGACAGAAACCTGGATTTTGAGGCGTTATTCTTGTAATATTTGTCTGGTTTCCCCTTAAACTATCAGCAAGCAAAATGCAAAGTTTAATATTGGCAACAGTCAAGTATAGAGGTCTGTATCTAGGAGCAAGAGATGCAGTCTTCACAGTTACTGAAACACAAGGGACGAGGGGTCAAAGTGGACAAGTTGGACAGCAGTGAGGTCTCACTGGGGATGGTGGCAGCAGCTCCAGCACAGCTCAGTCCTGTTTACAGAAATTGCTACTGAAATAATTTGTTCAACTCAAGGGTCTGAAAAATAATGAGAGATTTTTTAGAAAGATTAATTAAAATTATTTGATGTCTAGGGAAAACATATCGCAAGGTTTAAAGCATTCATTGTGGTTCCTGTATCAAAGAGAAGTCTGGAGGGTGACCTGGCTGCAGAGAAGATGTTCAGGACCACATGTCTTCTTCATCTTGCAGAGAAAAAAATGAGTTGCAGCAGCTAGAAACTGAAGTCAGATGCATTTAAATTAGAAATAAGGCATACAATTATAACAAAGACAGTTAATCAACAGAACAAATGACCAAGGAAAATGGTATGTTCTCTCCCCCTTTATGGTTTCCCATGAAGACTGCATGACTCCTTGTAACATTATTTGTGAAAAATACAAATCCTACTGTGATCAAACACAAACTGCTGAGTGCAAAGCAGAGTGATGGTATGCAGAAGGTACGACTAGGTATCAGTAACATTTAATGAACAGTAAATAATGCTAAATGTATATGTTATTAAATGCATGTAAGCAGATAATCCCCAGTTGCTTCCTGTGTGAGCAAAGAGCACACAGCATCGTGTTCTGCTGTTGCAGTCAAGCTTTCTTGACTGCAAACAAAACCAGGGCACAGTGGTGCTCACCCATCCATAACCCTCACTGGGAGGTGGGGTGCAGTCCAAGCAGATGCTAACTTCCAGCAACCTGGAAGCTTAAACATAGCCACTGAAACCACAAATGTCCATGACACAGTAAAATTGCAGGAGGAGATCTCAGGAGGCGTAGCCCTGATTATTTTTGTGTTTAAATATACCTCTTTGAAAATAAGAAGAGGGGAAACCAAGAAGGTACCTACACAGGGAACAAGGGTTCCTGTGGAATATTAAGGTCTACATTTGCTTGTTTACCTTTCATGTGGAAATGTGTTATAGTGGGACATATTATGTCAGTTGGGATACCTGTTGCCTAATCAGAGTAGTTGGGCCAATGACGGCAATCACAGGAAGAGGTGGTGCCCAGAAATGTGGCATGTCACGGTGGCGGCAGCTCTCCCCCATCCCAGTCCTCTTTCTCGATGAAGGCTGTGGTGTCACAGACAAAATGATGCCCCTGGCTCTTGGGGTTTAGAAGGAGGAAGGGTTGTGCAGGCCTAAGGGGACTCTTGCAACACATGCCATCTGCCCAGCAATCTGAAGGACACAAGGAATCCATCCCTGTAGGCACCTATAGCACACGGTGCCACACAGATAGACCCTGAAACAAGTGTTTCAAAATTTATTGCATGTGTTCACAATGACATCAAAACTGGTGGAAGGAAACAGTAAAAACAAAGATAGAAAAGGAAGATCCCACATGGTTGTCTTCACAGCAAGAGCAGGACAAAGGAGCCAGCTGAGGAGATGGTTGGACATGGCTGCTGTGTACGGAAGGCGAGTTTTCCTTTGAGTATTTGTAACATTATCTTTGGTGCCTACGGACTAAAAGCAATCAGTACATGCAGCAGTTGTTAAAATATAATGCAACTAATCCATATGGGATATGGTGGCTTCTACCAGTGCTGTCTGTTGCTTCTCAGTGAGCAGGAAGGAAGAACTCATCATTATAATATTTACATCCCGTTTTACAGTCTGTCTTAATGCTGGTTCCCAGAACCATAAAAAATCCTTAGGCTCTCAAGACAAAATTTCATATCATTGCTCTAATTTGCCTTGTTGAGAAATATAATGATGTGTCAACACACCAACACTAATATAATGCCTGCATTGCATACAAGATAACTACTTAATGCCACTATCCACAGGGTTTTATGATTAGTTTGAAGAGATAACTTTGCATCCACATTGGCAGCTGGTAGTTAAGTTACGTACATGCTTAGTCTCAGGGGCACATTTTCATCCCACGCTGTACTAGATTAATGCAGGTAATACAGACAAGGGTATGATGGATATAATCTACAGCACATACCGTCAGCTTGCAAAGAAAGGAAGGTATATTTTCTCAGTGCTCAGGAAAGAAACCAATACAGAAGCTGATATTAGCCTCATCCTCTGCAGACTGTGCTTTGCCAGGGGACTGTGCCATGGTGGCTGTGGTGTCACCTCCTGCCGGGAGCACACAGGGAGGACAGGAGAGCTGTCAGTCGGATGGGGGTCTCTTGGGAACCACAGCCTGTTGCTCTTCAGCGCAGGTGCAGGACTTCATCTCAGCCAGTGAAGCACAGAAACACAAGGGGTATGGGCCACTTCCCATCTGTTGCAAATAAACAGAGCTGAAAGTAGGTCACTAAGATTTGAAGTTCCTCTGTGCAAAAGTAAATTATAAAGACTTAGAAAAAGGCTCAAGTAACAGCTCCAGAATACACTGCCTGCTGTCTTGGTTAAGACAGGCTTGAGGCAATGAGCCCTATGGAAATGTAAACAGCTTCTCAGTGGGCAAAGAGAAATAGCAACTGCTGTCTCCAAATCTTTACAAACTGCAGAAGTGGCTGGTTGGGGTATTCTCATGAGTGGGGCATGCAGAGAGAGTTTAATATGTTTATACTCATTTATTTATAGATAAACCAAGTGACCTGATGTGTACAGGTCTTTCATTAGATCTGCAAGTACCAGTCTGAGGAGAAGGAAAACTCTCCAGTGAGGTTGTGCACCATCTCACAGATTTCTATGCTCTGTAGTACATGAGCCTCACAACTAACGACATAGTCACTCAGGTCAGGACTAGGACATGCCAGGGACCTTACCCACTACCTGTGAGCTCAGCTGTGCCTGGCATGGACATCTTCCCTCTGGAGCTGGGCACCTCAGAGAGGGACCTTTCACCTTCCCCATTCCCAGTGGTTCTGCAGGTCATGGGGGCTGACAGCCAGCCAGCCCTCCTGCAATGAACTTCCTCCCAAAACATTGCCTGCTGAGTCACTTCTGTAGTTCTGCTATTTCTGTCACTTCTGACTTGCCCAGGCAATAGCACAGCTGACCTGCAGGTCTAAGAATTTGTTCCCAGCCAACACTTCCCATCTGATCTTCTGAGAGGAAGCTATTATTTGGGGGGAGGGAGGGTAAATTAATCATGCTGCAGCAGGATAGAAAGGAGCTTTTCTCCAGCAGGCAAAGACAGACCTGCTCATCACCTGTCAGCTCCCAATTAAAGTCAGATAAAATCCCCTGGCTCCAGCATATGCTGAAACTATCAGTGGCTGATAGATTACAATTGTCATCAAATCTACAGTCTGTGTTTAGTGGTGTTTTTTTTTCCTTTGAAGAGTTCAACTGCTGACTACACTGGAGCAATGAGAGTGACTGAGGTAAGTCCCTGCTCAGCAGCCCTTGGATTTTTAATCAGGCAAAGCGAAGCTCTTCTGGAATAATTTCATTTCCTTAAAAACCTCTTTTGTTGACATTATTGTCCTGCCTTTCTATCCCATAATCAATAAAATCAGTCACCTGCACTTGATGCCTATGCTGTTCTTTGTTCATGTGGTGCAGCTGAGGACCTTTCCTGGGTCCTCCACAACAAGGCAGATATAAAAGCAAAATGCACAACCTCTCCTCTGATTGTGGTTTGTGACACTTCTCATTTACTGCTTTGACCCTCACACAAAGCAGACCAAACCCTATACTCTCAGAGACTCGTGTAAGTTTGATTACACTTGACACTGTTCTCCAGTGTCTGTGCACATTTCCTACAATATGCAATTGCCATGCCGTGGAGGAACTCTCTATTTCTGGCTAGTTTTCTTTCCAGTCTACTAGCTAAGGCTGCTTTTTGCCCTACTGACAAACACCCTGTAAATAGGAAATAGAAGTATTTGCCCTCTTGAAATTGGAAAGACAGGTCATATCACCTTGACAGGTTCTAACTAATAGCATCAGAAAAGGCTTTAGTTGGAAATTAGTTTCCATTTCTACTGAGCTGGGTGAATTTCAAAGTGCTAAGCTCTTCATAGCAGCCTCTCCATATGCTCACCCATAGCTTGAGCCATTCAGTTCCCTCTGAGTATTGATTACTGGCCACAGAATATTTCTGTTCTGCACAAACATTATCCAGCAGCTGCTCAATGCAGTGAGTTTTTATTCTTATTTACAAGTGCTGAATTTTGTAACAGGTTACAGAAACATTTAAAACAGAGGCATGAACTTTGTATGATTGCAAATGTCTCCCTTTACAAGTTTTTTGTTTTTTTTTCAGGTCTCTTCCTCTTCTTGCCTTTTCTTAAGACAAGTGTTTCACATCTGGGTCTCAACAAGTTTGTGGGCTATGCCAGTACAGTAATAAATATTTTTTCACCTCAAACTGTAGCAGGCAGGAAGGAAAATACTGCCAACAGCTATGGACCCCCCAAGGAGGCTTAAGTACCATTGTGTGTAGTTTTGCCTGTAGAAACTTATTGAGAAGCAAAGGCAATGACTAAATATAATTTTATTTGTATGTTGCTCATTTGAATAACATCAGTGTAAACATCCCTTTTATGTGAAGGTTTTTTTTCCCTGCTGAGAGACTGACGGGGGGCCTGGGAGAGGTGGAAGGGAGCACTGTGTTGCGTTGCACTGTGTGACATTCAGGCACACCAAGGGACCTTTCTCTCTCAGCACATTATGTAGCAAAAAATATCACTATTATCATCATAGAGGAGTGAATAGGATATAGCTGCCTTAGCCAGATCTTGAAAATTTCCATCTCCCACAATGGACTAATGGGAATCTCACAGCACAAACTACTCAGATGGCACTTTTCAGCCCCAGTGCAATGTGTGTCGTGGTTTAACCCCAGCTGGCAGCTCAGCCCCACACAGTCACTTGCTCACTCGCTGCTGTGGGATAGGGGAGAGAATTGGAAAAGTGAGAAAGTATGTGGGTTGACATAAAGACAGTTTAATAAATAAAGTTAACGTCACACGTGCAAGCAAAGCAAAACAAGGAATTAATTCACTACTTCCCATCGGCAGGCAGGTGTGCAGCCATCTCCAGGAAAGCAGGGTTCCACCAAGTTACTTGGGAAGACGAAACACTGTAACTCCAAATATTCCCCACTTCCTTTCTCTTCCTCCAGCTTTATATGCTGAGCATGACATCATGTGGTATGGAATATCCCTTTGATCAGCTGGGGTCAGCTGTCCCAACTGTGTCCCCTCTCTTCTTGTGCATCCCCAGCCTACTCATTGGCAGGATGGCCTGAGAAGCAGAAACAGCTTTGTTGCTGTGTAAGCACTGCTCAGCAATAATGTAAACATCCCTAAATTATGAACACTGTTTTCATCACAAATCCAAAACACAGCCCCATACAAGCTACTATGAATAAAATTAACTCTATACCAGCTTAAACTAGCATGGTGTGTCATGTGGAGCCTTTACCTGAAGAGGCTGCTGGTGCTGAGCACACGGCATTGCATTTTCTAAGCACAAACCTGGGCTGCCACAGCATGCCTGATGCTTATGCCCACCAAAGGCTTTCCAGGTTGACACAAGAAGCAAATGGATTTGCAATAGTTTCCTTCTCTCTATGCCCCCGAATATTCACACCCTTCATTTTCTTTTAAGTCCCACAGTACACAGCATCTCTTTGTTCCTAGAAAGGTTGTTACCATGCAGAGGGCAAAACCCAATGCAGCTGCACTCATTCTTCACCACTGTTAGCAGCAGCAATCATCTCCCACTGTTATCTTTTCAATTTTTCCTTTCCCAGATGCAAAAGGAGCCCAATCCTGCGAAACAGAGAGACCGTCCCTAGAGGGCTTGAACACTTCCATTACTTATCCAGCTCATCTAGACAGATATCTTTATATTTGACTAAACAGAAAAACCCACTTACTGTCATTCAGCTGTGAGGACTGTCTCTGCTAATGGTGTAAATAAGATGTTCAAATACAGGCTTTCTCTCATACAGCTAGATTCTTATTATCTCAACTTGTAAAGAAATCATAATCCCTTGTTACAATGACTGGCCTGCTACCTGGCTAGCTACAACAATGTACATTTTACTCAAAAATAAGAAAAACCAACCTTCAGTAAACCTCAGAGGAGTAAAAGATGCCTACACTGTTCAAGGAGGAAAAGACATGGCACAGATTCCTGCTCACAGCGGCATCCATTTAACTCTCAAAATTAAGGGCATGAGCAGGATAAATTGCCAAAGAAGATGCTTTTTGGAAAAGAGGCTGCTTTTGTGTACATCATCATTATCGCTCAGTGTCATAATTGTGAGATCAATAGTGCCATAGAAACGAGCAACAGGTAGTGTTCATGCTGCAGGCCATTAAATGTTCTTAAGGTGCGTCCACACCAGTGCTTCAGTTCAGATCAAGAATGTCCATTGCAGCTCCTTTGTTTTATATTGTGAGGTGGGTCTCAATGGATGCATACTGAATCCTTTCAAATAAAGGTTAACTCAAGAATTCACTGGACCATGCCTGTCCTTCCCCACCATTCCTAGCACCAAAAGGACCAACAATGTCTTCTGAAAGCATCACCAGTGTTGCTAAATGTCCTTAGCCTGCAGAGGGTAGCAGGGAAGTGGGACTGCAATCATATTTCTCCCCACAGTTACTGGGATGGAAGGGTACTCCAGTGAGCACCAGAGGGGTGGAACTCTCCTTTGTCCTTGATGTGGCCACAGCAGGGAGAGGTTGCTAAAGGTACTAACCTCTCCAGCGTATCGTGTCTGTATCAGGAGGAGACAAATCACACCTTCTTTGTCATGGAATCATAGAATCATAGAATCGGGTTGGAAGGGATCTCAAAGTTCATCCAGTCCAACCCCTGCCATGGCCAGGGACACCTCCCTCTAGACCAGGTTGCTCAAAGCCCCATCCAGCCTGGCCTTGAACACTTCCAGGGAGGGGGCATCTACAGCTTCCCTGGGCAACCTGTTCAAGAGGACAACCTGACTTGCCTTAATAGTTAGCCACACCTACAGATGAAATGTGTTTTTATGGCAAAGAGTGCAGGCTCTTGTAGAGAGGGACAACCATGGCCATGGTGCCAATGCAGTCAAAAGTACTCAGGGCCCCTGAAACCTGGGGGTCCCCATATCTCAGGGTGGGTAATGCCTGTCATAATCTCAGTCCTGACTCAGTTGTTGTCTGGGCGGGGATATGAGATACGCTGACTGCAGGCTGACAGTAACTGTGTGAGCATGAGGTTTCTAGCAGGAACAGGCTTTAATACATTGCAGAGAAGATCTGTTGAGTGGAAGGGACAAATTGATTCACAACTGTTCTGAAAAAGTATGTATTTCATGGTGAAGGTAAGGTAGCACTAAAGCCATTAGCTGGGCTCTGTCTCCCTCAGGTCATTAAATGAAATAGTCTTGATTTTATAAAACAGCTTTGTAGTGCAGCAGAAACTGTGGGCTACTGGGCAGAATGGCAGTTTGTGTTAGGAAAGCAACTGCTTTTCCAGCCTCTCAGTCAATGCATCCCCGGAACGCTCCCTTGTTGTTCTGTGTTGGTTAGGATGACATGTCTAAATAGTGGAAAATGAAGTGGGTTTCACTTAAAGAGAGCTGTGAGCATCTGCCACAAACCCTCCCAGCAATGCGGCACCACTCAGAAATTGCATATTTACCCCTGGGTGTACTGGAGCAATTTTCCTACTTTTCAAATGTTTTCCTTTCAGATGTGTTGCTGTCAGTGTGGGCTCATCTGCCCTGCTGCAGATTGCACCCACACAGATGTCTCAGGCTTTACCTGTGGCTGACAGACTGTATGGTGATGGAGATTTGGGTCCAGAGGGGCCACAGCCAGTGAGGCTGCCTGTGAGGGGACAGGGCAGAGCATCTCCACTGCCATAGCGAGCCTTGACACAGCCGAGTGTATCAGACAGTCATTTGTTTTTCACCCAGTGCAACAGCCTGTCACGTACTTGTCTCAAGGTCAGCAGTGTCCTGCTCCACCTGATTCTTCTCATCAGAGGAGAGAGCAGAGGAATTCTGCTGTGATTAATAGTTGCATCCATTCCCCTGGGCTTATTTTTTCCCTCCATTTTTAATTTTACATTCTGCTTACCAGCTGCTGTTGTTCATTAAAAAAACAAACCCTCTCTAGTTCTCATTAGCACCATATGTCTGCTGGTTATTTGAGAAATGAATGCAAAATATATTTCAAGGATTAGTCGTCATGATAGGCAAAAAGGTTGAAAGGCAAAAAGCTAAGGAGATGCACATTGGACTGTGGTATCTTTGCTTTATCTCCTCACTGCCACACATGGTCTTCACAGCTAAACCCACAACAACATTCCTCACAGTCCTCCCTCCCTGATCCACTGGTGCCTCCACAGCCTCAAGGAAATCACAGCCATGTCTCTGGCTCTCACCAATTCCCCAGCAGGGATATTTTTTTCCCCTCACTCCTTCTTGGGAGAAGTTACCACTGACCTGAAACCAGCTTTCAAATGTCAGCCAAGAACTAGTGCTAATTAGAGACAGTTGTTTCAAAAACACTTGCAAATTTTCACAGGGCTGTTTCAAACCATTCAGAAACCTGTGCAGCACAAACCCTAGCCGGCTGCTGTTTTCTTCTTCCCACCTCACAACCCTCTCTCATACAAAGCGGTCCTCAGCATGTGATGTTTGAAGCACTTTTTTTTTCCTGAAATTTCTCTATAGTTCCACGTCCAAACATATTTATTTAATTTAAACTGTGAACACAGATAATCAGTTTTCTTTGGTACATAATAAGGAAAAAGTCTAACCTATTTCTTTTCTCCAAGAGCTTCTGTCATGCAACAAACCCCATTCCAGTATTTATAAATTCAGTCCCCATCCTGCCATCCCGATTGGTAAAGAAGAATATAAACACACCGGAATTTGGCTTGTCTTAAAGCCTCTGCACTTCTTCTGAGAGTGTGACATCTCATCTGATGTGCAGCACACGATCCCTTGGCAAAATGAACGTGTCCAGATTTCTTAGCCAATCTATTACCATCAGACTCAGAGGCAGCAGAGCTGCTGACTGATACTTTTACAGCACCAGCACTGATATTCATTGTTTAGTGCAGATCTGCAAATGGCTATGCTGAAAGGAATGAAAACCAATACATTTTTATATAGATTTATAGAGTAAATTTCATATGAAAATCTATATATTTCCTCTGGCAACCAAACTTATACTATGCACTAGCATTGCCAGTGATGGTCCTTTGTTTGTTTATTGTTTATCCATAGGAAAAAAATAGGAAGCCATTAATAGTCTGAGAAGAGACTTCCTGTCCAGAGGATACAGGGAACAGGAATGGCTCTAAGTGGATCTTCCACAGCAGAAAATCTTGTTTAGAATAATAACTAAAACTTACAGCTTCTCCTGAGAGGCTGAGTGTATGCTGAAGGTGAGTGATTTTCTTTTTCCCCTGAAGCACACCTGCAAAAACTGAAGCACATGAGTCACTAAAGGTAATGCATGAAAATACTGAAAAGGCAGGAAAAAATAAAATTCTTCTGATCATTCACTCAGCATGCTGCACAGAGGACTTCTTACAGTCCATTTCAGGGAATTTAAGTAGTAGATGGATTGCAATAGTTTAGGGGACTGGACAAAAACACTGAGGTAGAAATAGCTTGCAGTAGGTACAGTATGATTAATGAGGCATTTATACTGGGCATAGGGGGAAATCCATTATAATATTTGGATTTAATGGTTTGTAGCACCAAATCTTCCTAAGGTTCACATAAAAAATATTTAATAGCTGGCTTGGTTCATATCAGGGAAAGCTCCAAGTGCAACTTAATTATATTCAAAATATTTCAGACTATATAGTTATTTCTTAGGTAAATGATTTTTTCTTCATTGTTCTTACTACTTTCATCGAGGTTTTCCTACCGTTGCTCCAGCCCCAGGGTGCGGACAGAGACTTCTGCCTCCTGTGACTGGCAATGGGTGCAGCAGCTGTGGGGACATGGAGTTGCCCCCAGGCTGCCTAGGCTGGCCTGGAGTGGGTGTGGGGGGCAGCAGGCACCACAGGCCCAACCACCCGCACCCCCTCCTGCCTCCCTCCTGGTCCTGGGGCTCCCTAGGTGTCCTGGAGAGCCAAACTCACCGGCTATCATGTTCACCGATTTGAGCTCCAGCATCACCCACGGCCCCAGCAGAGCTCTGCAGGCGCTCTGAGCTGGCTAATAGTTTCATCATGGGCAGCAAAGCCATATATACTTTGCCCTATTACTCCTCTTTCTAAAAGAGGTTGCTTTTTGCAGGAGGGAGAACAACTCTATATGGTGATGGTAGTTATTTTTTCTAAAACAAACATGTTTAGAGCTTGAATTTTAAAGATTTTAATTTGATCTATTTTGTTGGAATTGATGAATAATTTGAAGAATGTGTTGAGTAACTAAAGCATCAAAACCAGATGTGGTTGACTTATGACTCTCATTACTGAGAGATCTGCCTGCCCTCTCTTACTGTAGCTGTGTTATATCTTAACCTGTAATATGGTATGGTGACCTTGTTTTCAGCCTGCCTCTGATTAGGCTGCTCTATTTTCTGCTTCTCCCACTCAGACCATTTTTTTATATGAGCAGGTATTTGTTGGATGAGTGTCTATAGGACACATACTTGGCACATGATGGTTATTTTTACTGGAAAATGGCAGCTCCGACAGCAAGTCTTCCTTCTGAAAAACTGGACCAGTCTGTCTATTGACACCTCAGTGGGACTGATTTGATTTAACAACTAGATTTTGCATTTCTGTAACTCTCATAGGAGTCCGGCTCAGTGCAGTGACAGGCACTATATCTAACCAGCCCTTTTGCATGTTCCTCTGCTTGGTGTACATGTCTAAAACAGGGAGTTTCAAAAAACAATCAATGGCTGCCGCAAGATGAAAAGAGTTCCTAATCCTTTTGCTCATTGATCCACAGAGTTTCAGCCCCTTAGGGAACAGTGGGTTCCCTCACCTCACCACGGGTGTTCCAGTTACCACACAATATTCATGCTTTCCTTCTCCAGCTTCAGAACCTGTGTTGACCAGAGTCAAAGGCTGTCTTCCTGAGAAGTGTCTGCCTGTTGCTGGAAGTCCTCAGGAGGTGGGGAGCTGGCTCCTTCCCCAGCCACCTGCTGTAACAGCTACTTGTGCCAAGTTGCTATTAGTGCATTATTTTTTCTCACTCATATTTTCTGTCTTCCGCATCCAACCACTGGATCTCGCTATACCTTCCTCTGCCCTGAGTTAAACAGCCATTTGCTAACTGGTATTTTCTTCCTGTCAAGGTTTTCTAGGTCACAATCAAATTATGTTTCAGTTTTGTTTCCAGCAGTCTGAACAAACCAAATCCTTTGAAGCTCATATATTTCAGCATTTGCTCTATACAATACATCCTTTTCTGGGGGTCTTTTCTGGGCCTTCAGCAACCTTTCTACATCCTTTATAAATCCCACATTAGGATGCAACACGTCACTCCCCAATAGCACTTCAGTGCTATAAGGAAAGCAGGACAGCCTGGTTCAGAAGTACACATCTTCTTCTAGTCACCTCAATCCCTCTCCTGAACCATTCCTAAGTCCTCGATGTGGTGTCCCAATGCCTTGTGTACAAAGACTGGCCCAGTCCTACTTGTTACCCCTCTCTTGAGGCACACCAGAAATCCATTTTTTCTCAAAGCATCTCACTGGACCCCTGTGTCACCATAATCCTTTCTCAAGTGCCCACCTTCTAGGCTGCATCCTGTGGGTTTGATGTGAGAAACTTGGCCCTGCTCAGTTGTGAAGTACTCCAAAGCACCACCATCTCCCTTCTGTGTTTCCTTCATGGACAAGCCGAATGGGGATGAAATGTTGGTTACCTGTATATCCTCTCTGCTTCTGCAGCATCTCAGCAAAGGTTTCTTTGATTGTTCTGTCAGCCTCATGGCCAGCCCCAAAGGTTGGTCCTACACAGGACCAAGAGAAAGTGTTTTTTTCCTGAACAGACTCAAATGCTCCATATTGCTCTGAAAGGCTGCCCCACTCTTACCACTGCTTGGTGTCACACCAGCCTCACCTGCAACTTTTTTATTATCAGTGGCTTTAGATTTGCTTCAAGGAATCTGGCAGAAAAACTGTGGCATGTTAGGTGCAGTGCCAATCTGTGAGGCATCCTACCAGGCACAGTCCACACCATGACCACTCCCTGGTCCTCACTGGACCTCGCAGCCCAGCAGTGAGCCAACATTTTATCCATTTAACACACATGCTCTTCACAAACACTGTTCAATCTTCATGCTGCAGACAATACCAAAGAGCCCTGAAATACTTTATATGCATGCATATACATGCACTTCAATTTTTTTGAGCCAAACTTTTAATTTAAACCAAAATGAGCATATTTGTTTGCTAAGACAAATTAAACACTGAGTCGTTAAAGTACACACAGAAGTACATACTATTACAATCTGCGAGCAGCATAATGGCTGGTAACACACCTGTGAACCAGGAGCAGAGCTGTGAATCACAGGCAGAGTATCACAGAATACTTTGGTTGATCCTCATGTTCACCTCTGATATGGAGGCTTTGCCTTGAGATCTGAGGGATGCCAGGGATTCTCCTGTTGGCTTCAATGTACAGGAAGTTCTGATTAGAGCAGATCGCACAAAAGGTGAAGAGCAAAGGTGAAGAGCCCTACAGCTGGGTGGTACTGCAGCAGGGTGGGAGAGGAGCCTGCTTGCAGTCTCTTGGGACAGGAATGCAAGAGCAGCAGCCTGTGTGCTGCTGCAGCTTGCTGGAGGACCAGGAGAGGGGCATGGGCATGGTCGTACACTCAACGGAGACAGGCAGCAGATACCAAGCATTAATGCGGATCTCCCTGGGTAGTGTTTTCACCTGGAATGACCAGGAGGGAAGCTGGAGCTTCATTTCAGGGAGAAAGGGCTGCGAAGTGCAGCACAGAGCAGAGCATGCTGCATACAAATGAGAGGTAAGCGACAGCACGTTTTGCGGAGTTCGGCATAGAGCATAGTCTATAAAATACTTGCTTAGTGCTTATGCGGCCCCATCATGTACAAATCAGGCATTTCTGTACAATTTGCATTCCTTCAACCTTTTTCCCCCAGACATATCTTACAGGCTGATTTCACATCAGCTTCCTTCTGCAAAGGAGCTCCATATCGGTAGTCAGTCGTAGTGATCTGCCACATGTCATCATCCATCAGTGGCAGCTGCTGAATTGGATTGATGGTTTCATCACTGATGCCCTGGCTGGTTTCATGCTTCACCCTAGGCACACATCCCTGTCCTGCATGTGTTCCTTTTTATTAAGTCTTCTTCGTGTGACTGTACATCAGGAACACTGGAGCTTCTTGGCCAAGTGGGGACAGTACGGCCCAGACTCCTGCATCATTAAGACACTATATGAAGGGTATGTGGATACACAAATAGAAATAAAAAGCTGTTGTTTGTTTTCACCTAATACAATAAAAAAAATCAGAAAAGAAATAGGACCCAAAGGAACATATTTCCTGAGAAAACTTACTAGATAGTATTAAGCCTGGCTTTTAGGAGGGACAGAATTTCCCAGTCCTCTAAATATAGACCCATGAAATGACCCTGCAGCTATCAATGCTATAAAGCATGTTTGTGGCCAATATTCAGGAGAAATTGTTTCAATACTTCCCAAGGTATTGCTTAACTGGCGAACCTGGCAGGATCACTGCTTGCAGGGAGTTTATGTGCCATGTAAATTATCAGTGTCTGTCACGTGCTTCATGCCACCAGATGAAACAAAGCAAACCATTTCAAGATAGGTTAGGGATTTTGAAGCACGGTCTGTTTGCACACCATGTTTGTACATTCTCTTTCAGGATCCGCCAGCCCCAGCTGGAGTCACATTAGAGAAAGGAATCTCGCTCTGGTCTGCAAAGTTAGATACTTGCTGCTTGTTTCCTGTCAATTTAAACAGCCAGCGTTTATGCATTGACAAGGCAGCTTATAGGTCACAAAAGTGCTCCAGCAGCCAGAGTCACTGCTGACAAATGAATCAGTGCGGAATGAGACAGATGCTGGCACCGGGGATCCAATGCTCCCCCCTGCAAAATGCCAGGGTGTGGGGGTGAAGGCAACAGCCTAGCGGAGGCAACACTTCACAGAGACGCTCCTGCAGGTTAGGCTGATTTTCAGGAGGTTTCGTCTCCTTCCCAGCAACACATTTGAATGACCTAGGATGGTTTACAGACAATAGCAGAAAAGGAGGACATATCCTGTACTGGATAATTCTACATTTACTTGCAGAAAAGGCAGATAGGCAGAGTGGAAGGAGAGGACCATGGAGCTCAAAGGAACTTTTTCCCAGCTTTCCTGCTAATCTGTAACTCATGCTAACCAAATCACTGTGATGCTTTTTTATTGCATCTGCTCACAATAAGTTCTTCAAGACAAGAACTACGTGTGCCTTTACCAGGCAACATGACATGGATCTTATTTGCATTTCTGCATATTAGTAAGTAACAAGTAATGCTACTAGTTCATGTGTTAAAGAATTATTTTCTCAGAGCTGCTGCTCTCATTGGCTCCAGTGGTACCCAGCACTGAAAATCTTCATGTGAACATTTAAAAAAATATAATAACACTGCTGAAGGTGTCTATTAACACCATAAACACACTAAAATACAGTACTAGGAGAAGAACCTCATCATCTTCCTTAGAGATCAGATAATAAGCAAATAAATGGGATTTGATATACAATTAAAGCTTCCGGTTCCCATTGGAAAAAGCAAATGCAAGAGCAGGAAATATCCAGAAACTTCTAAAACCAAGTCTTCTGTAGAAAAAAGTTAGGCATATACTAGGCAGCCTGCAACTAGTCTGCACCACATTGCATTTTGAATTGCATTATTTGGTCTCCCAGGCAACTAATCTTGAATTTAGTTGGGATCCTTCCGGAGCAGAATTTGCTAAGATGAACTTAGTCATCAAACCACTGCTGAGAGTCTACAAATAAAGGGGAATATAATGCAGTTATTAAGGAATATAATATTCCAATTCTTATTCTGAATGAGAAATAAGCTATAGTTAATTATTATAAAGCTTCTGAATTATTTGTAAGGTCAAAGGAGAAAACATTTGGATGTCACACAGAATCACAGAATCGCTTGGTTGGAAAAGACCTCTGAGATCATCATGTCCAACCATTCCTGTCTACCCACTAAACCATATCCTTAAGTACCTCATCTACACGCTTTTTAAGTACATCCAGGGATGGTGACTCCACCAACTCCCTGGGCAGCCTGTAATGTCACTGCAACTGGTCTGCTGTAGCAAAAGCAAAGTGATTCTGCAGACCATAACTATGATGTGTCACCCCATCTCAGCAGTCGTTATCTTAAGCAAACACATACCAGTCATGCAATGTAAAAACTTCACTAATTTAACCCCTATTATGCAATCCAGAATTCATACACAGATCCAAAGGAGTCTGTTTTATGTGAATATTCATCTATCATCTTGAATGACAGCAGGAAGAGGGCGGTCATGCATGCAGACTGCAGGTTTTTATCTGACCAATATAACCTATTTATGTGTCATACACAACATTCAGATGCATCAAAATCATAAATTTCTGTTTAAGAGAGAGAAAATTTCTATCATCATGGTTGTAAAGATATAGCAAGTGTTACCTGACTCCCAGGTTGCCCATGAAAATCTTCAAACAGCTCTGAGAGGTATGACCAACCCGTGTCATTTGTTCACAGTCATTACACAGAAGTATGTTTTAAAGGTCAGTTCTGAAATTTCAATGCCAGCAATTAACCGGCCTAGTGCCAGTCATGCTACTGCATGGGAAAGGGAGGAACGAGGAGTGAATTGCTTAGAGAAGCTGGAGCTGTAAGTTACTGCAGTGAAGAACAAAGCTAATCCAATCTGGATGATAATACTAAATTTCGCCACTGGCCAGGCAATAAGCATTTTTGACCGTCAATGCCAGAAGTCTGAGAACTGCTATCAACAAGTTTAAGTCAATTAGCTTAGAGACACTAACCTTCTGCCAAGACAGACACCCTTCCCTGTCCCCCTCATGCCCACACGAATGCATAAATTTCGTTTTGGCAAAAATAACCCTTAGGGGCTGTCTTCCAAGACTGTGATAGACAGAAGAACTGCAAAGTGGCACGTGAGTGCACACAGAGCACCCACACACTTCCTCCATTGCATCTCTGTCAGTAAAAGGTGGGCACTTGAATGTTGTCAAGGGTCTGAGTCAAAGTCATCAGCCCTTGACCATGTAACAAGTCAAAGCATAAATTTATGTACTACAAGGTCCACACTGATATGTGAGGTATTACATCACCTGGCAACCCATGGCAGCATTTCTTTAGGAAAAGTTTCCATTAATGTCTTGGCAAAGGACAAAAAGGATCTTCTTCCTTTCCTTTGTGCTCAATGGAGCCAAGAGACAGGCTTTTTTAAAACCAAGGCATTTATTTAATTAATCGCAGAGGAAACACTGGAGAAAATACAGCCACAGAAATCTCCATAATAGGAAGTAAGAAGTTGTTTGTCATATCTAATACAGCTGTAGGTGAGCTGCCAACATTGCAATCACTCTCATTCTTGATGTAATAAATATTAATGTATTACCTGCCTCTGTTGTCCTTGAGGGAATAACCAGGGAAAGAAAATAGACAAACAGCAGCAGATATCTTCAAGTATCTGACCTGTAACATAGAATTCTCTTTGCATCAAAATAAAATGCAGTTGCAAAATAATAATTAAAATTACCTCAGTCTCACTGACTGGACAGATAAGTACACAAGGTTGAAATGCTCCTTGAGAAACATTGTCCCATAGTGTGTGTGATGAGTCAATCTCCACTGCACAATGGCAGCTTCACACCTATTGAAATCATATTCAGAGTAGTTAATTTATGTGATTATTCAAAATGTCATTGACAATTAGAAATCCCTACATTAGAACAGAATTTGATAAATACCTCACCCAGAGAAAGCAGTATTTTGGCACAGGCACTGAGCTAGCATCCATATACCAAAGATATTGCTTTGTGCTAGAATTGGAGCAGCACTTGGAAGCAACATTGAAGCCAGAACAACAACATGGGACAAAGATGTACATAGGATTTCTTTCTTCTCAGCTGTCTATACATTTCAAAGCCAGGTAGCTAGTCTGAGCTCCGTCTGTAGACATAGAAGCCAATGTCTAAAGTAGTGGGACTAAATCATCACATGGAGGCATGAAGGAGAGAGAAACATAGACACCTGGCTGTGACTGGGCACCTAAGCTGTATGTGGCTATGGTTAGGTGAAATGAGTCCTGCAGCTCTCTAGCTGAGCTTGAGTCTGCTTTAGCTCAACAAGCTGTTGATATGTTAAAATATT